>NW_022610362.1:0-59113 GCF_000309985.2 Brassica rapa | reverse complement strand
GAACCGCATACACAAGCTGAGCCGGGTTCAAGAGCAAGAACACCCAGTATTGAGGAGGAGCACAAGGCTGAGAAAGGATCATATGACTTTTAGGAATGTAAAGGATTATCTGAGTTTAGAAAGGATTAGAGAAGGAGAATAAGAGATTAAAAACAACTTGGAGGACTAATGGAGAATCATAGTGAAATGAGTAAAGAGAAGATTGTTTAGAACTATCTGATCTTTCATTAAGGACATGAGTTACAATATATATAGTGTGAGCATACAAGGGTTTCGAATCAAGAGAAGACTAAAGCATGTGAGGTCAATCAGGAGAGGATAAGCTCATTTGGACTAGCCAATTAGCTTCTCCCATGCGCGAGTATCTAGCATCTTGGCCCGAGATGCTCTTGCCTTTCCAGCTGTTCCAGCTGTCAAGGCGCGCTCTACCTTATCCTCAACGGTCTGATGCATCAAGGTAAGTTCTTCCCTTCACCTAAGTTACCGCAAGTAACTTCTTTACCCTTGTCAATGTTTACCCATCTCATGTGTACGGTCATGTACGGACTGTACGGACTTGTACGGACCTTACCCAAACCTTCCCAAGCTTCAACTCATCTCCCTTAGTCTCAACTCCTCACTTGCTCCACACTTATACTCAACTCAACTCAACAACTTTCACCCGCCAAGACCAGATGAACCAGCTCCTGATGCGCCGGCCTCACTTGTCTCTGCGCAAAAGGTGAGCTTTCCTCTCTGTCCTTGTTGAACTTGGCGGCTTCAGATGGGGGTGTAGGATCCAGCACTGACTCCTCTTGTTTCCGGCTTCTTGCAATGGTCACAGTTTCCACTGACTTCCTTTCCTCTCCACGGTAAGCGGATTTGTTTGCTTGGATTGCTTCAGCCTTGTTGGACAGAGCCATGTCTCCTTTCCCTCCAAACAAACAAGTGACCCCTCTTCCTTCTGAATCTGCGCACACACTTCCTCCATAGATGGGAGACTCGGCATCCTCAACATGTGCATGATCACATCATTGAATGGAGGATCCAGTGTCAACAGCAATCCAAACACCTGATCCTGCTCCCGCCTCTCCATGAGTAGCTCTTGATCAGTGGTGCTTGGTCTCAACGATTCAAGCTCAGACCAGAAGGATCTATACTTGCCCAAATGCTTGGTGAACTCCTCCCCATCTTGTACCAGTGTGTTGATGGCTTCTTGATCTCATACACACGGTTCAGATTGGTAACATTCCCAAAAGTCTTTTGGAGTACCTCCCACAGGTGTTTGGAGTCTCGCAGTAGCTGTAGGCCTCCAAGAGATGCTCTTCAAGGGCCCCTTGTAGCACTGAAAGCACCATCAAGTCTTCTTGAATCCACTTCTTCTCGGCAGCAGCAACTTGATCTCCAACACCTTCACCTCCTTCTCCGTCTTTAGCCCTGGCTTGGCTGCATCATCCGTGATGTGACTCCAAAGCCCTAGCCTTCCAATGGCTGTCTTCACCAGCCTGACAACAACAGGTAGTTACTACCACCTTCAACGCAACAGGAACTGTAATGACCTTGTAGTTTCCCTCCATCTTGTTTTGTTAGAACCGAAAAAGAAAGTATGAAGAGTATGAATGAAGCTGAAGAACACTCTAAATCTCAATACCAAAGCCCAACCTGGCTCTGATACCATATGATTTTAGAGAGTTGAGTTGAACAGGTATTGAGAGATTTAGAGAGAGATTAAAGTGAGATGAGATGATTTATGAAATGTAGAAGAGAAACATGATGAACTAGAGAGAATTATGATGAACTCGTGTTATCCATTAATCAAGACAGAGTTTAACATATATAGAGAGAGAGACATTAGGGTATTCAGGAGCACTAAGCATATGAAGTCAAGGATAAGATTGCTTTAATTCAAATGTAAACCAATGGGAGCTGTCACACGCTTTTGGCATCTTGGACTAGGTTCCTTTTGCCTTTACAGCCTGTTCCAGCCTGTGAGGATAAGGCTCAGTCACTCTATCATCCAAACGGTCATATCCTCTAAGGTAAAACCCTTTGGCCGTTTACTTCTTTCACGGCGGTAACTCCCCTTCTTGGTCGAGTAGTGGATTGATCCGGACCGTACGGATGGTACGCGGTTACGGCCTTGTTCGGCCTGATCACTCCAAGCTCTCCTTCTCTTTTGCCTTCACACAATCTCATTCCCAACTCCTTAAGCCATCTTCTCACATATTGATCAACTCATTTCAACAGTAAGAAGCTTGATTTTGATACATAAAATGGGTGGAGAAACACCAGGAAGTTGAATAAATCTCATAGGAGTTGGATGAAGAAGTTATCTCCCACTTTCTAATCAGGTGATTCCAGTTTCCCAGTTTGGGAATAGGACAGCTTCTTCGTCGTTCCAATCAAACCAGGATGAATCACTTTGTAAGAAGCTTGATTTGATACTTAAAATGGTGGAGAAACACCAGGAAGTTGAATAAATCTCATAGGAGTTGGGATGAAGAAGAAGTCTATCCACTTTCTAATCAGGTGATTCCAGTTTCCCAGTTTGGGAATAGGACAGCTTCTCCGTCGTTCCAATCAAACCAGGATGAATCACTTTGTAAGAAGCTTGATTTGGATACATAAAGTGTTGTAGAATCACCAGGAAGTTGAATAAATCTCATAGGAGTTGGGATGAAGAAGTTATCCCACTTTCAAATCAGGTGATTTCCAGTTTCCCAGTTTGGGAATAGGACAGCTTCTTCGTCGTTCAATCAAACCAGGATGAATCACTTGTAAGAAGCTTGATTTTGATACATAAAATGGTGGAGAAACACCAGGAAGTTGAATAAATCTCATAGGAGTTGGTATGAAGAATTTATCCCACTTTCTAATCAGGTGATCCAGTTTCCCAGTTTGGAAATAGGACAGCTTCTCGTTGTTCCAATCAAACCAGGATGAATCACTTTGTAAGAAGCTTGATTTGGATACATAATGCGTTGAAGAATCACCAGGAAGTTGAATAAATCTCATAGGAGTTGGGATGAAGAGTTATCCCACTTTTAAATCAGGTGATTCCAGTTTCCCAGTTTGGGGAGTAGGACAGCTTCTTCGTCGTTCCAATCAAACCATGATGAATCACTTTGTAAGAAGCTTGATTTTGATACATAAAATTGTGGAGAAACACCAGGAAGTTGAATAAATCTCATAGGAGTTGGGATGAAGAAGTTTATCCCACTTTCTAATCAGGTGATTCCAGTTTCCCAGTTTGGGAATAGGACAGCTTCTCCGTTTTTCCAATCAAACCAGGATGAATCACTTTGTAAGAAGCTTGATTTGGATACATAAAGTGTTTTAGAATCACCAGGAAGTGAATAAATCTCATAGGAGTGGGATGAAGAAGTTATCCCACTTTCAAATCAGGTGATTCCAGTTTCCCAGTTTGGGAATAGACAGCTTCTTCGTCGTTCCAATCAAACCAGGATGAATCACTTTGTAAGAAGCTTGATTTGGATACATAAAATGGTGGAGAACACCAGGAAGTTGAATAAATCTCATAGGAGTTGGTATGAAGAATTTATCCCACTTTCTAATCAGGTGATTCCAGTTTCCCAGTTTGGAATAGGACAGCTTCTCCGTCGTTCCAATCAAACCAGGATGAATCACTTTGTAAGAAGCTTGATTTGGATACATAATGTGTTGGAGAATCACCAGGAAGTTGAATAAATCTCATAGGAGTTGGGATGAAGAAGTTATCCCACTTTTAAATCAGGTGATTCCAGTTTCCAGTTTGGGAATAGGTCAGCTTCTTCGTCGTTCCAATCAAACCAGGATGAATCACTTTGTAAGAAGCTTGATTTTTGATACATAAAATGGTGGAGAAACACCAGGAAGTTGAATAAATCTCATAGGAGTTGGGATGAAGAAGTTATCCCACTTTCTAATCAGGTGATTCCAGTTTCCCATTTTGGGAATAGGACAGCTTCTCCGTCGTTCCAATCAAACCAGGATGAATCACTTTGTAAGAAGCTTGATTTGGATACATAAAGTGTTGGAGAAACACCAGGAAGTTGAATAAATCTCATAGGAGTTGGGATGAAGAAGTTATCCCACTTTCTAATCAGGTGATTCCAGTTTCCCAGTTTGGGAATAGGACAGCTTCTCGTCGTTCCAATCAAACCAGGATGAATCACTTTGTAAAGCTTGATTTGGATACATAAAGTGTTGGTAGAATCACCAGGAAGTTGAATAAATCTCATAGGAGTTGGGATGAAGAAGTTATCCCACTTTCTAATCAGGTGATTCCAGTTTCCCAGTTTGGGAATAGGACAGCTTCTTCGTCGTTCCAATCAAACCAGGATGAATCACTTTGTAAGAAGCTTGATTTTGATACATAAAATGGTGGAGAAACACCAGGAAGTTGAATAAATCTCATAGGAGTTGGTATGAAGAAGTTATCCCACTTTCAAATCAGGTGATTCCAGTTTCCCAGTTTGGGAATAGGACAGCTTCTCCGTCGTTCCAATCAAACCAGGATGAATCACTTTGTAAGAAGCTTGATTTGGATACATAAAGTGTTGGAGAAACACCAGGTGTTGAGTTGAGCTGAATATATGTATGAAGAGCTAAGGAGTTGAAGAGGAAAGGAGATGAGGAAGCTTAAGGGAGTTTAGGGAGAGCATGGTACGGACGTCCGTACAAGGCCGTACAAGCCGTACAGTCCGTACCATCCAGCATCGACCAAGACTTACCTTGCATCAGCCAAGTAACACGGTAACTAAGGTAAAGGGAAGGAACTTACCTTGAGGCATCAGACCGTTTAGGGATAAGGTAGAGCGCGCCTTGACAGGCTGGAACAGCTGGAAAGGCAAGAGCATCTCGGTCCAAGATGCCAGATACTCCGCGCATGTGGAGAAGCTAATTGGCTAGTCCAAATGAGCTTATCCTCTCCTGATTGACCTCACATGCTTTAGTCTTCTCTTGATTTCGAAAACCCTTGTATGCTCTCTCTATATATTGTAACTCATCAACCCTAATGAAGATTATGCAGTTTGAGTCTCTCTAATCTCTTAGACACTATGGTTTTCTCTTAGACACTAAACGGCTCTATCTAGTCTCCTAATCTTTCACAAACTTCTCTTAATCACTTCCTAAACTCTCTTTATTCTGATTACTCTAAGGATCTCTTAATCTCATATGGTATCAGAGCCAGGTTCATTTGAATCTGGGGTTTGATCTTTAGAGAGTTACAAGCTAAACGTCTTTGAAGCTACACGCGAGTAGTCTTGAAGGTGTTGAAGCTGTGGTCCGTTCTAGTTGAAGCTGTGCTACGTTCTGTTGGTTTGCGTGATTCTAGACTCAAGGTTGGTGTGTACGAGATCCAAGATTCAAGTTTTCAAGTCAAGCAAAGATGGAACATGGGATGAACATGAGGATGAAGGTAGCGGTTACTTTCAAAGGTAGCAACTACCTTGTGTGGTCTCGGATGGTGAAGACTGCGGTGGGAAGTAAGGGTTTGTGGGGGCACATCACAACAGGGGAGGCTCCGAAACTCATTACTCAGGGAGGAGATCAAGAAGAGGTCTCCAATGAAGCGGCTGTGGAGAAATGGCAACAAGAAGACATGCTGGTGATGACGGTTCTACACGCATCCTTGGACCCAGCTATCTTGGATGCCTACAGCTACTGTGAATCAGCCAAGGAGCTGTGGGACACGCTGAAGAAGGTGTATGGGAACACTTCCAACCTCAGCCGTGTGTTTGAAGTGAAGCTAGCGATCAACCGTCTTGCACAAGAGGACATGGAGTTCACTAAGCACTTGGGGAGGTTCAGGTCCTTATGGTCAGAGCTGGAGATGCTGAGGCCGAGCACAACTGATCCAGATCAGCTGAATGAGAGGCGCGAGCAAGACAAGGTCTTTGGGCTGCTTCTCACACTGAACCCGGCCTACACCCAGCTCATCCAGCACATGTTAAGGTCAGACAAGCTTCCGGACCTTGAGGAGGTGTGTGCACAAATCCAAAGGGAGCAGGGATCCATGGGTTTGTTTGGAGGAAAGGGGGAGCTCTCTCTTGCCAATCAAGCAGCTCATGAGGATTCAACCGAGGCTCCACAAGCAAACAAGGCATCTCACGGGAAGTACGAGGACAGGAAGTTCAATGGCAACTGTGATCATTGCAAGAAGCATGGTCATAAGAAGAGCCAATGCTGGATACTGCACCCACACCTCAAGCCGGCCAAGTTCATGAAGGAGCGTGAGGGAAGGGCAAATGTGACTGAAGGTTCAAGCGGAGCTGGCACCAGCAAGATCAGTGAAGTGGATGGGCTTGGAGGCAATGATGGGAATGGGAAGTCTCTGGTGGCTTACACAGGCGCCTCAAGCTCCCGCAGCAATGATGACTACATCAAGAGATCAGACCTTGATGCCCTCTTCAAAATGCTAAAGGAAAACGGTAACACTTACGGTTATTCCTTTGGAGCTTCTATGATTGCATATAAGGATGATCACTTGATTAGAGAACTAGTAGAACGGTTAGAAGCTAGGAATGAGTATAGACATGCTCACATTGCTAGAACTGATAAGATGCATCCATCACTTAGTAATCTATGCCATAATGCTAAACGAGTAGGTAAACCATTGATTGTTGATTCTGGTGCATCACATCATATGATAAGTGATGAAAACTTGATTAAGGATATAGAACCTACACATGGGCATGTGATGATAGCAAATGGGGATAAGATACCCATTAGAGGAATAGGAAAGCTTAAGCTGTTTAACAAAGAATCTAGAGCTTTTTACATGCCTGAATTCACATCAAACCTATTATCAGTGAAGAAATGTACTAATGATTTACAATGCAATGTTATCTTTAGTCCTAATGATGTGAAGTTTCAGGATATTGAGAGCAGCAGGTTGATTGGGAAAGGGGTGACTAAGGGAGATCTCTATATGCTTGAAGAACTCACTTCTGTTCCTGATTATAGTTGCTCGTTTACTTCTGCTTCTTTGTTGAATAAAAATGCATTGTGGCATGCTAGAGTAGGACACCCTCATGTTAAAGCTTTGAACTTAATGGTACCAGGTGTTGTGTTTGAGAATAAAGATTGTGAAGCTTGCATTTTAGGCAAGCATTGTAGAACTGTGTTTCAAAAGTCTACTACCGTTTATGATAATTGCTTTGATCTAATTCATTCAGATGTATGGACTGCCCCTTGCTTATCTAGAGATAGTTATAAGTATTTTGTCACATTCATTGATGAAAAATCCAAATACACCTGGTTAACCTTAATTCAGACCAAAGATAGGGTACTTGATGCATTTAGGAACTTTCAAACTTATGTAACTAACCATTATCATGCTAAGATTAAAATTTTGAGATCAGATAATGGAGGAGAGTACACGAGTCATGCATTCAAGCAACACCTATCACAACATGGGATCCTACATCAAACAAGCTGTCCTTATACTCCACAGCAAAATGGAGTGGCTGAGAGGAAGAATAGGCATCTCATGGAAGTGGCAAGGTCACTTATGTTTCAGAGTAATGTTCCAAAGAGATTTTGGAGTGATGCGGTTGCCACTGCTTGTTACCTGATAAACAGAACTCCAACCAAAGTTCTGAATGAGAAGGCTCCATTTGAAGTTCTGAACAGGTACAAGCCAGCTCTTGATTACTTGCGAGTCTTTGGATGCCTATGCTTTGTCCTCAAACCAGGAGAGATGATCAACAAGCTAGAAGCAAGAAGCACTAAGGCTGTGTTCATAGGATACTCAGCTACACAGAAAGGATACAAATGCTATGATCCTATAGCAAGGAGAGTTCTTGTATCTAGAGATGTGAAGTTCTTGGAAGATAGAGGATACTATGAAGAAAAGAATCAAGAAGACCTGAAGGACTTAACATCAGACAAGGCCACCACCTTGCGGATCATTCTTGAAGGTCTTGGAATCAGTACATCCCAGGATCCGAGGAATCACGCAACTACACCTCCTGAAGTTGGTTCACCATCCCACCTTGATCATGAGGGAGGAGAGGAGCATGAGGAGCCTATGCAAGAGGCCAACCAAGATGAAGGAGGAGTAGAGAATGAAGGAGAAGAGAGCATAGGCTCGGATGGTCATGGACATGATCATGGTGTGACACAAACACCTTCTCAAGATGAAGTGGTAGAAGAACAACAGGAAGAAGAACCAGTTGTGCAGCCACTAAGAAGGAGTACAAGGATAAGGAAGGATCCTTCCAGTTGGGTAAACACGAGAGTGTACTACAATGCCCAAGCTGTGGAGCATCCTTCTCAAGCCGTGTGCTCCTTTGCTCAATATCCAGAAGCACATTGCGCGTTCATGGTAAACTTGGATGAGAATCACATCCCAAGAAGCTATGAAGAAGCAATGAAAGATAAAGAATGGAAGGAATCAGTTGGAGATGAGGCAGGAGCGATGATCAAGAATGATACATGGTATGAGAGTGAGTTACCAAAAGGGAAGAAGGCTGTGACTAGTAGATGGATATTCACAATCAAGTACAAAGCGGATGGAAAGGTTGAGAGGAAGAAGTCAAGGCTAGTTGCAAGAGGTTTCACTCAAACTTATGGAGAAGATTACATAGAAACCTTTGCACCAGTAGCTAAACTCCACACAATCCGGATTGTACTAAGCTTGGCTGTGAATCTTGGATGGGGGTTATGGCAAATGGATGTGAAGAATGCGTTTCTACAAGGTGAACTTGAGGATGAAGTGTATATGCATCCACCTCCAGGCCTTGAACACTTAGTAAAGAGTGGGAATGTACTGAGATTGAAGAAAGCCATCTATGGACTGAAGCAATCACCAAGGGCTTGGTACAACAAGTTGAGCACTACTCTGAATGGCCGAGGCTTCAAGAAGTCTGAACTAGATCACACTCTCTTCACTCTCACGACTCCCTCAGGTATGATTGCTCTCCTTGTGTATGTTGATGATATCATTATCACAGGGAGTGATAAGGAAGGTATCATAGCAACCAAGGAGTTTCTTAAATCCATGTTTGAGATTAAAGACTTGGGAGAAATGAAATACTTCCTTGGAATTGAGATATGTAGATCCAAGGAAGGTTTGTTCATGTCCCAAAGGAAATATACACTTGATCTTTTGAAAGGTGCAGGTGCTTATGGAGGCAAGACAGCAAGGATGCCTATGGAGGATGGCTACAAAGTCCCACGAGAGGGGGAGATTGAAGACAGCAAACCTTATCAGGATCCTAAACTCTATAGAAAACTAGTTGGCAAATTGATTTATCTTACTATAACTAGACCTGACATCTGCTTTGCTGTGAATCAGGTGAGTCAACACATGCAAGTGCCTAAGGAGCATCACTGGCACATGGTGGAGAGGATCTTGATGTATCTCAACGGCTCACCTGATCAAGGAGTATGGATGGGCTGCAATGGAAGCACTGAAGTGGTGGGATATTGTGATGCGGATTGGGCTGGTGATAGAGCAGACAGGAGATCAACCACAGGCTATTGCACATTCATTGGAGGCAACTTGGTGACTTGGAAGAGCAAGAAGCAGAAGGTAGTGTCATGTTCAAGTGCAGAAGCCGAGTATAGAGCCATGCTGAAGCTCACCAACGAGTTGGTATGGATCAAAGGCATCTTGAAGCACTTGGAGATTGATCAAGCAACTCCAATGACAATGCATTGTGACAATCAAGCTGCCATCCACATTGCATCCAACTCGGTGTTTCATGAGAGGACCAAGCACATTGAAGTTGATTGTCACAAGGTGAGGCAGATGATTGTGCTAGGGGTGATCTTGCCATGTTACACAAGGAGTGAAGATCAGCTAGCGGATGTGTTCACCAAGGCTGCAAGACAGAAGACAATGGAGTCCATTCACATCAGGTTGGGCCTCATTGATCTTGGGAAGAGAAGGAGCTAATCCCCTTAGCTGCAAGGTCTTTACTCTTTTTCCCTCATCAAAGTTTTATCCCATTGGGTTTTCTTTGGTGAGGTTTTTAATGAGGAAGATCTTGTGGCTGTCCAAGCTTAGACTTATACAAAGCTAAGCTTGAGGGGGAGTGTTGAGTTGAGCTGAATATATGTATGAAGAGCTAAGGAGTTGAAGAGGAAAGGAGATGAGGAAGCTTAAGGGAGTTTAGGGAGAGCATGGTACGGACGTCCGTACAAGGCCGTACAAGCCGTACAGTCCGTACCATCCAGCATCGACCAAGACTTACCTTGCATCAGCCAAGTAACACGGTAACTAAGGTAAAGGGAAGGAACTTACCTTGAGGCATCAGACCGTTTAGGGATAAGGTAGAGCGCGCCTTGACAGGCTGGAACAGCTGGAAAGGCAAGAGCATCTCGGTCCAAGATGCCAGATACTCCGCGCATGTGGAGAAGCTAATTGGCTAGTCCAAATGAGCTTATCCTCTCCTGATTGACCTCACATGCTTGAGTCTTCTCTTGATTTCGAAAACCCTTGTATGCTCACTCTATATATTGTAACTCATCAACCCTAATGAAGATTATGCAGTTTGAGTCTCTCTAATCTCTTAGACACTATGGTTTTCTCTTAGACACTAAACGGCTCTATCTAGTCTCCTAATCTTTCACAAACTTCTCTTAATCACTTCCTAAACACTCTCTTATTCTGATTACTCTAAGGATCTCTTAATCTCATACCAGGAAGTTGAATAAATCTCATAGGAGTTGGGATGAAGAAGTTATCCCACTTTCTAATCAGGTGATTCCAGTTTCCCAGTTTGGGAATAGGACAGCTTCTCCGTCGTTCCAATCAAACCAGGATGAATCACTTTGTAAGAAGCTTGATTTTGGTACATAAAGTGTTGGAGAAACACCAGGAAGTTGAATAAATCTCATAGGAGTTGGGATGAAGAAGTTATCCCACTTTCTAATCAGGTGATTCCAGTTTCCCAGTTTGGGAATAGGACAGCTTCTCCGTCGTTCCAATCAAACCAGGATGAATCACTTTGTAAGAAGCTTGATTTGGATACATAAAGTGTTGGAGAATCACCAGGAAGTTGAATAAATCTCATAGGAGTTGGGATGAAGAAGTTATCCCACTTTCTAATCAGGTGATTCCAGTTTCCCAGTTTGGGAATAGGACAGCTTCTTCGTCGTTCCAATCAAACCAGGATGAATCACTTTGTAAGAAGCTTGATTTTGATACATAAAATGGTGGAGAAACACCAGGAAGTTGAATAAATCTCATAGGAGTTGGGATGAAGAAGTTATCCCACTTTCAAATCAGGTGATTCCAGTTTCCCAGTTTGGGAATAGGACAGCTTCTCCGTCGTTCCAATCAAACCAGGATGAATCACTTTGTAAGAAGCTTGATTTGGATACATAAAGTGTTGGAGAAACACCAGGAAGTTGAATAAATCTCATAGGAGTTGGGATGAAGAAGTTATCCCACTTTCTAATCAGGTGATTCCAGTTTCCCAGTTTGGGAATAGGACAGCTTCTCGTCGTTCCAATCAAACCAGGATGAATCACTTTGTAAGAAGCTTGATTTTGGATACATAAAATGGTGGAGAAACACCAGGAAGTTGAATAAATCTCATAGGAGTTGGGATGAAGAAGTTATCCCACTTTCTAATCAGGTGATTCCAGTTTCCCAGTTTGGGAATAGGACAGCTTCTTCGTCGTTCCAATCAAACCAGGATGAATCACTTTGTAAGTAGCTTGATTTTATACATAAAATGGTGGAGAAACACCAGGAAGTTGAATAAATCTCATAGGAGTTGGGATGAAGAAGTTATCCCACTTTCTAATCAGGTGATTCCAGTTTCCCAGTTTGGGAATAGGACAGCTTCTTCGTCGTTCCAATCAAACCAGGATGAATCACTTTGTAAGAAGCTTGATTTTGATACATAAAATGGTGGAGAAACACCAGGAAGTTGAATAAATCTCATAGGAGTTGGGATGAAGAAGTTATCCCACTTTCTAATCAGGTGATTCCAGTTTCCCAGTTTGGGAATAGGACAGCTTCTCCGTCGTTCCAATCAAACCAGGATGAATCACTTTGTAAGAAGCTTGATTTGGATACATAAAGTGTTGGAGAAACACCAGGAAGTTGAATAAATCTCATAGGAGTTGGGATGAAGAAGTTATCCCACTTTCTAATCAGGTGATTCCAGTTTCCCAGTTTGGGAATAGGACAGCTTCTCCGTCGTTCCAATCAAACCAGGATGAATCACTTTGTAAGAAGCTTGATTTGGATACATAAAGTGTTGGAGAATCACCAGGAAGTTGAATAAATCTCATAGGAGTTGGGATGAAGAAGTTATCCCACTTTCTAATCAGGTGATTCCAGTTTCCCAGTTTGGGAATAGGACAGCTTCTTCGTCGTTCCAATCAAACCAGGATGAATCACTTTGTAAGAAGCTTGATTTGAATACATAAAATGGTGGAGAAACACCAGGAAGTTGAATAAATCTCATAGGAGTTGGGATGAAGAAGTTATCCCACTTTCTAATCAGGTGATTCCAGTTTCCCAGTTTGGGAATAGGACAGCTTCTCCGTCGTTCCAATCAAACCAGGATGAATCACTTTGTAAGAAGCTTGATTTGGATACATAAAGTGTTGGAGAAACACCAGGAAGTTGAATAAATCTCATAGGAGTTGGGATGAAGAAGTTATCCCACTTTCTAATCAGGTGATTCCAGTTTCCCAGTTTGGGAATAGGACAGCTTCTCCGTCGTTCCAATCAAACCAGGATGAATCACTTTGTAAGAAGCTTGATTTGGATACATAAAGTGTTGGAGAATCACCAGGAAGTTGAATAAATCTCATAGGAGTTGGGATGAAGAAGTTATCCCACTTTCAAATCAGGTGATTCCAGTTTCCCAGTTTGGGAATAGGACAGCTTCTTCGTCGTTCCAATCAAACCAGGATGAATCACTTTGTAAGAAGCTTGATTTTGATACATAAAATGGTGGAGAAACACCAGGAAGTTGAATAAATCTCATAGGAGTTGGGATGAAGAAGTTATCCCACTTTCTAATCAGGTGATTCCAGTTTCCCAGTTTGGGAATAGGACAGCTTCTCCGTCGTTCCAATCAAACCAGGATGAATCACTTTGTAAGAAGCTTGATTTTGATACTTAAAATGGTGGAGAAACACCAGGAAGTTGAATAAATCTCATAGGAGTTGGGATGAAGAAGTTATCCCACTTTCTAATCAGGTGATTCCAGTTTCCCAGTTTGGGAATAGGACAGCTTCTCCGTCGTTCCAATCAAACCAGGATGAATCACTTTGTAAGAAGCTTGATTTGGATACATAAAGTGATGGAGAAGCACCAGGAAGTTGAATAAATCTCATAGGAGTTGGGATGAAGAAGTTATCCCACTTTCAAATCAGGTGATTCCAGTTTCCCAGTTTGGGAATAGGACAGCTTCTCCGTCGTTCCAATCAAACCAGGATGAATCACTTTGTAAGAAGCTTGATTTGGATACATAAAGTGTTGGAGAATCACCAGGAAGTTGAATAAATCTCATAGGAGTTGGGATGAAGAAGTTATCCCACTTTCAAATCAGGTGATTCCAGTTTCCCAGTTTGGGAATAGGACAGGTTCTCCGTCGTTCCAATCGAACCAGGATGAATCACTTTCTAAGAAGCTTGATTTTGATACATAAAATGGTGTAGAAACACCAGGAAGTTGAATAAATCTCATAGGAGTTGGGATGAAGAAGTTATCCCACTTTCTAATCAGGTGATTCCAGTTTCCCAGTTTGGGAATAGGACAGCTTCTCCGTCGTTCCAATCGAACCAGGATGAATCACTTTGTAAGAAGCTTGATTTGGATACATAAAGTGTTGGAGAAACACCAGGAAGTTGAATAAATCTCATAGGAGTTGGGATGAAGAAGTTATCCCACTTTCTAATCAGGTGATTCCAGTTTCCCAGTTTGGGAATAGGACAGCTTCTTCGTCGTTCCAATCAAACCAGGATGAATCTCTTTGTAAGAAGCTTGATTTTGATACTTAAAATGGTGGAGAAACACCAGGAAGTTGAATAAATCTCATAGGAGTTGGTATGAAGAAGTTATCCCACTTTCAAATCAGGTGATTCCAGTTTCCCAGTTTGGGAATAGGACAGCTTCTCCGTCGTTCCAATCAAACCAGGATGAATCACTTTGTAAGAAGCTTGATTTGGATACATAAAGTGTTGGAGAAACACCAGGAAGTTGAATAAATCTCATAGGAGTTGGGATGAAGAAGTTATCCCACTTTCTAATCAGGTGATTCCAGTTTCCCAGTTTGGGAATAGGACAGCTTCTCCGTCGTTCCAATCAAACCAGGATGAATCACTTTGTAAGAAGCTTGATTTTGGTACATAAAATGGTGGAGAAACACCAGGAAGTTGAATAAATCTCATAGGAGTTGGGATGAAGAAGTTATCCCACTTTCAAATCAGGTGATTCCAGTTTCCCAGTTTGGGAGTAGGACAGCTTCTTCGTCGTTCCAATCAAACCAGGATGAATCACTTTGTAAGAAGCTTGATTTTGATACATAAAATGGTGGAGAAACACCAGGAAGTTGAATAAATCTCATAGGAGTTGGGATGAAGAAGGTATCCCACTTTCTAATCAGGTGATTCCAGTTTCCCAGTTTGGGAATAGGACAGCTTCTTCTAATCAGGTGGTCCGAACTGGAGATGCTGAGGCCAGGCACAACCAACCTAGATGAGCTGGCTGAGAGACGCGAGCAGGATAAGGTGTTTGGGTTGCTGCTCACGTTGAATCCAAGCTACAACAGCCTCATCAAACACATTCTGAGGTCCGGAAAGTTACCTGATCTTGAGGACGTGTGTGCGCAAGTTCAGAAGGAGGAAGGGTCTATTGGTCTCTTTGGAGGGAAAGGGGAGATCACTCTTGCAAACCAAGCTGAGGTTCCACAAGCAAACCGTGCAAGCTCTAACCAGTATGATGCAAAGAAGTTCACGGGAAATTGTGATCATTGCAAGAGACAAGGTCACAAGAAGAACCAGTGCTGGATCTTGCACCCTCATCTGAAGCCGGCCAAGTTCTCAAGAGAGAAAGATGGGAGAGCCAATGTCTCGTATGCTGGAAGTGAGCCGGGGAGTTCAAGTGTTGCTGGGAGCTCAGTGTTGAACTGAAGAGAAGATGGAGCTTGTACAATGATAGGGCAAGCTCTAGAAGATGTCTAGAAGAGTTCAATCAAGCTTCAGAAGTGTTCTGAAGAAGTTATCTTGTGAAGATAAGTCTAGGAAAGACTTAGACTGATCATGTGAGGGCTTTGGAGGAGTTAGAAAGAAGATGGAAGTGTGGTGCAAAGATAGGGCCAAGTCCAGGAGGGACTTAGAAGAGTATTTGGGCGAGTGTGCAAACTTAGGGACTGGCTGTACGGACCGTACGGATCTGTACGGACCGAGACATCCCGAAAGTTCACCAGTCAACCATTTGAGCACATTTGAAGTTGGTGCAAAAATAGGGCACTGGTGAAACTCTTAAGAGAAGAAGACAAAGGAGAGGCTGGCGAGTGACAGGCTGGAAAGGAGAGTCTCTTGCTGTAAAGTAAAAGCAAAAGGAGACCATGTATCTAGCAAAAGAAGTGGGCAGATTCATGGGAGCCTTTAGCTAGCCAATAAGGAGCCAGCCTTCCCTTGACCAGATTCAAATGGACCAATTATCCATCAGGAACAGCACAGCCACGACCAAGACCATCTGTCCATCTCATCCATTCATTTAAATTCAAGTTATGACAGCCCTTAGATTTAGGTTTATGATTGCAAGTTGTAAAGAGCATATATAAGCTCATAAGTGATGTTTTGTAACTCTTAAGTGAGTAAGGGGGTTTCCCTTCTCCTTCTCTAATCTGAAACACTTTCTTAGTCTCTCTAGTCTCTCATCCTGAATCTCTATACACGTTCTCAGTCTTGTTACTAATCTCTTAAACACTTAGACACACAAACACTCATCAAACTTCCTTTCTCTCAAATCGCTTCCAAGCTCTCTCTCTTTACCCATTTGGGTTTCATACACACATACAACCTGAGTACTCTTAAATCTCATATGGTATCAGAGCCAGGTTCATTAGAACTTGGTTCCAGCTTCCGCTAAGCTCAAAGCTCACTCCCATGCCATTTCCAAACCAAGAAGATGCTTCATGGTCATTTGGCTGTTCAACCTCTTCAAGAAGAAGGTGTGCTCATCAATGGCGTCCAGAAGCTGTTCTTGGTCGTTCTCCACTATCTCATGGTCGTCCTGAAGAAAGAAGGCCATTGGAAGCATGTCCAAGCCATTCCCATTCACTGTCCAAGAAGAAAGGTGAAAGCTTTCAACTTGTACCTGGTATGGCGACTCAAAAATGAAGAGAGGAGGTGTCTTAGGCATGGTGGGTTCAAGAGAAAGGTCCATGAAAGAAGGAGATGTAGGAGTTGACACCAACAGCTCGGATCTTCCCATGTACTAAGGAGTTTCAAGGAACTAACACTAGTTCCTTGGCTGTAAGGAAATCTCTTTCTCTTGTATAAAGCTTGAGTGTATGAACAGGTTGTGATGTTGTGATGTGATTGGAAACCTGAGGATTGTTTAAAAGATTGCTAAAATGAAGTTGCTTTAGAATCTGTCCCAGGATACTTTAAGAGTCTTGTTTGGGTATTGAAATTGTTTAGTATGCTTAGCTCCGGTTCATAGTGATGCTTGTTGTGATTAATTAAATCTGCTTGCATACATGGAGTAAAACCGAATTTAAAGCTGTTGCATATAGTCTTGTGGCTGTCTTACATTGAAGTATTAGATTCATGTCTAAGTACTGAGTAAAGAAGCTCTTAAGAGTGCCTAAGTAACTTGTCTTGAATCTGTTAGGATCTTACTTGTACTTAGAGATTTAGCTTGCAAAGAATAGAACTTGATAATGCCTTGTGTCTATCTGTTGCATTGCTTGTGATATTGGGAATCAAACTTGATAATTTATTAATCAAGATTTGACATCAATACTATTGAAAATGGTTAAATGCTTAATGTCAGTTCTAAATTAACGTGTCTTGTTAAGATTATATTATCTAATCATGCTTGCTTTCATGAGTTAGAAACTGATTAAGATTAATGCATACTGCCTTGTATTGTTGCATTTAGATTAAAATCTAAGTTGCATAAAATTGCCTAAATACTTTGACTTGAATCTGATAAGGTCTTGCTTAGTATTTAGAGAATGGTTGCTTGCATAGATAAGAACTTGACATTGTCTTGATTCTATCTAATGTTATAAAGCTTGAGACATTGGTGATCAAACTTGATGAAGTCAAGGATTGATCCCAATGCAATTGTGACTTATCTTTGCTAGAGTTTGAGTGATGTTTCAGGTTCACAAAAGGTGTTCCTAGTTCATCATCAAATCCGAGTTGAAAGAGAAAGAATGATGCCCATTGTGTGTACAATGGAGAAGTGTTACAAAAAGGGAGAAGCACAGATGGTTGTAAAACTCACTGGTGTTCTTCTCCTTAACATTGCAAGTACCTGAAGAAGAAGCTAACCGGGTCTAGGCAGTGGCGTGCCTATTCAAGAGGGTGCTCAAACTAAGACAGAGCACTCTTGGCTGTGTGAAGAAGAAGGCTACTCTATCAAGGCGGCTTCTATTGTGAGGTGATTGAAGAAGTAGCTGAAGCATCCACAAGCATTCCATCATGGTGGCAAATTCAGAAGGGTGATTGCAATAAGAGAAGAAGAAGAAGTGAGGATTCAAGTGGCAACGACCACTCCTCATCACCTTAAACAAGGGAGTAAACCTAGTCTCATCTATCTTAATATGTCTTGATAGGTTTATCTCCTGATTATACTATGTGCTTTCCCTAATTCCATTAAGAGTTTATAGCTTCTAAGTAGAATGTCTAGGCTAATTGCACTGAGATTGTTTTGCTGCTGCATTGTCTTATTGATAGTAAGTAATGTCTAGAGTCCCAGAATCTCATGTTCTGTTTATTGCATTGTCTTGAGTGTTGTCATAGCTTGAATCATCATGAATGTGTTGTAGAATTGAGTAGAATGTCTCTGCTGCTTGCATCATGATTGATAAGTTATTTTGCATACATAAGCATATCTCATACTGTCTAAGTTCAATCCTAGTGTTATCTGATGCTATTGCCTATGTTTAATCCATCAATGAAAGTCTTGCATCAATTAGAAATTGTCTAAGTTGCTTGCATCATTGGTTCTGATTGAAACTGTTGTGCAGAGCTTTAATATTACTCATGGATTGAACCTGTTGCATTCATATAGCTAATGCTTTAAGATTGTGCATTCATGTAGTAATGCATTTAAAAATGAGCCTAAATTGCAAATGTACTGATATAAGCTTTGCATTTAGAGAACTGTATAGAACTTGCATTGTCATTGTTAGAAATTGAAATCTGCTTGTCTTGACTCAGTCCAGTTCTGATTGTTGCTATGCCATAGTTAATCCATCAGTGATGTCTTATAAGCATTTAGAAGTATGTCTAAGCTACTTGAATCATTGGCTTTGATAAAACTAGTGAGCATAAGCATGAATTGAGTCACTCTTGTCGCCTTAATTGCATAAGTATCATCTAGACTTGTGTTCCATTTGGATTGAATCTGTTTCATTCATATAGTTAGTGTAACCTAATGCATTCATCTATTGTTGCATTTAAAAAAAAAAAACTGAATTGATTGTCTTTGCTTGATTGTCTTGATTGTCTAGCTTGTTTCAAGTATCATATATTATTGTGGCATTGGTGATCAAACAGGATGGATGATCTTGGTTTGATCCCAATGGGATGATCTGATCTTGCATTGAGTTGTGGTGGTGTTAGGTACACAAGGAATGTGATACATGAAACTCGCCAACAACCAAGAATGTAAAGACAAAGATCTTGTGCCATTGCATATCATCACTAGGACATGTTAGTCCATAATCTACAGGAAGTGTAGTGTGATTGAGTATGCAATGAGAGATGGCCATTGCATAATACCATTGGACATATCTAGTCCTTAGTCTACAGGAAGTGTAGCATGGGTCATTATGCAATGAGAGGCGTGTCTTGTGAGACTCTCTATGGTGATTCAAACACCCTAATTCCTGGTTAAGGAAGAGAGAAAACTCACAAGAAGAAAGCTATCATAAAAGATGATAGTTATTAGACCATGGAGATGCATAGGATCATCACAAGCTTAGCTCCTTCTAGTCTTGGTTCTAAGCTTGAGGGGGAGTCTTAATGCATATGATCCATGGTCAGTAACAAGTCTTTGCAAAGGCTTCTACAAGGATCATCAACCGGACCAAGATAGTGGCGTGTCTAGGCAAGAGGCTGTTCAGAGCAGTCTTGGCGAGTGAAGAAGAACGCTTCCATCAATGCGGCTTCAATGAGAGGTGATTGAGGAGAAGCTGATGAATCCATTCTGCCTTTCCAAGAAGTTGGTGATGCCATGAAGATGGTGCATTGGCCGAGTTAGGAAACTCACAAAAACACAAGGGAAGTTCCCTTAGACTTTTAAAACCTTTTTATTCATCTTATTCATTGCTTGTGCTTGAAAAGATACGTAAAATGATTATGATTGAATTGTGAGATTGTGTGCATCAAGTGTGATGCAGGATATTCATATTCTTGTTTTTGATAGGTACTGATGCACCTTTGGGATAATGTATCAGGTACCATTGCTTGAGCCTCACTAAAGGTGTTCCTGGTCATTTCCTAGCTTCTCTAAGGTGGCTGTGAAGTCTGTTGAGAGGGGGAGATTCAAACCAGTTCTATGAAGAGGGCAAGCCATGTGTGAAGTGTTGATCAGCCTCACTGGTGTTTTGAAGATGATCTTGTCGTGTCCTAGCTTCTCTAAGATGGCTGAGAAGTCAGTTGAGAGGGGGAGACTTCAAACCGGTTCCATGAAGAGGTGAAGCTGAAGTGTGAAGTGTGCGCAAAGCTGTGAAGAGTTGCTGCACCTATTAGGCCGTGATCCAGAGCTTCTTGTGTCCAACCACACTGGTTCTAAGGCACAAGAGCTCACTGGCCAATCCCTAGGCTTTGGAGAGCTCTACTCTTTTTCCCTTGCAAGGTTTTGTCCCAATGGGTTTTCCTTGTAAGGTTTTTAATGAGGGAGACTCTTCAGAGTTCCAAGCTGGGCTTAGGATCTCCTAAAGTCAAGCTTGAGGGGGAGTGTTGAACTGAAGAGAAGATGGAGCTTGTACAATGATAGGGCAAGCTCTAGAAGATGTCTAGAAGAGTTCAATCAAGCTTCAGAAGTGTTCTGAAGAAGTTATCTTGTGAAGATAAGTCTAGGAAAGACTTAGACTGATCATGTGAGGGCTTTGGAGGAGTTAGAGAGAAGATGGAACTGTGGTGCAAAGATAGGGCCAAGTCCAGGAGGGACTTAGAAGAGTATTTGGGCGAGTGTGCAAACTTAGGGACTGGCTGTACGGACCGTACGGATCCGTACGGACCGAGACATCCCGAAAGTTCACCAGTCAACCATTTGAGCACATTTGAAGTTGGTGCAAAAATAGGGCACTGGTGAAACTCTTAAGAGAAGAAGACAAAGGAGAGGCTGGCGAGTGACAGGCTGGAAAGGAGAGTCTCTTGCTGTAAAGTAAAAGCAAAAGGAGACCATGTATCTAGCAAAAGAAGTGGGCAGATTCATGGGAGCCTTTAGCTAGCCAATAAGGAGCCAGCCTTCCCTTGACCAGATTCAAATGGACCAATTATCCACCAGGAACAGCACAGCCACGACCAAGACCATCTGTCCATCTCATCCATTTATTTAAATTCAAGTTATAACAGCCCTTAGATTTAGGTTTATGATTGCAAGTTGTAAAGAGCATATATAAGCTCATAAGTGATGTTTTGTAACTCTTAAGTGAGTAAGGGGGTTTCCCTTCTCCTTCTCTAATCTGAAACACTTTCTTAGTCTCTCTAGTCTCTCATCCTGAATCTCTATACACGTTCTCAGTCTTGTTACTAATCTCTTAAACACTTAGACACACAAACACTCATCAAACTTCCTTTCTCTCAAATCGCTTCCAAGCTCTCTCTCTTTACCCATTTGGGTTTCATACACACATACAACCTGAGTACTCTTAAATCTCATAATAGGAGTTGGTATGAAGAAGTTATCCCACTTTCTAATCAGGTGATTCCAGTTTCCCAGTTTGGGAATAGGACAGGTTCTCCGTCGTTCCAATCAAACCAGGATGAATCACTTTGTAAGAAGCTTGATTTTGATACTTAAAATGGTGGAGAAACACCAGGAAGTTGAATAAATCTCATAGGAGTTGGGATGAAGAAGTTATCCCACTTTCTAATCAGGTGATTCCAGTTTCCCAGTTTGGGAATAGGACAGCTTCTCCGTCGTTCCAATCAAACCAGGATGAATCACTTTGT
The DNA here is from genome assembly GCF_000309985.2 of Brassica rapa. Lineage (NCBI taxonomy): Eukaryota > Viridiplantae > Streptophyta > Magnoliopsida > Brassicales > Brassicaceae > Brassica > Brassica rapa. The sequence continues at coordinate 37,789 of NW_022610362.1, read as the reverse complement.
AATAAGCTTGATTTGGATACATAAAGTGTTGGAGAAGCACCACGAAGTTGAATAAATCTCATAGGAGTTGGGATGAAGAAGTTATCCCACTTTCTAATCAGGTGATTCCAGTTTCCCAGTTTGGGAATAGGACAGCTTCTCCGTCGTTCCAATCAAACCAGGATGAATCACTTTGTAAGAAGCTTGATTTGGATACATAAAGTGTTGGAGAATCACCAGGAAGTTGAATAAATCTCATAGGAGTTGGGATGAAGAAGTTATCCCACTTTCTAATCAGGTGATTCCAGTTTCCCAGTTTGAGAATAGGACAGGTTCTCCGTCGTTCCAATCGAACCAGGATGAATCACTTTGTAAGAAGCTTGATTTGGATACATAAAGTGTTGGAGAAACACCAGGAAGTTGAATAAATCTCATAGGAGTTGGGATGAAGAAGTTATCCCACTTTCTAATCAGGTGATTCTAGTTTCCCAGTTTGGGAATAGGACAGCTTCTTCGTCGTTCCAATCAAACCAGGATGAATCTCTTTGTAAGAAGCTTGATTTAGATACTTAAAATGGTGGAGAAACAACAGGAAGTTGAATAATTCTCATAGGAGTTGGTATGAAGAAGTTATCCCACTTTCAAATCAGGTGATTCCAGTTTCCCAGTTTGGGAATAGGACAGCTTCTCCGTCGTTCCAATCAAACCAGGATGAATCACTTTGTAAGAAGCTTGATTTGGATACATAAAGTGTTGGAGAAACACCAGGAAGTTGAATAAATCTCATAGGAGTTGGGATGAAGAAGTTATCCAACTTTCTAATCAGGTGATTCCAGTTTCCCAGTTTGGGAATAGGACAGCTTCTCCGTCGTTCCAATCAAACCAGGATGAATCACTTTGTAAGAAGCTTGATTTTGGTACATAAAATGGTGGAGAAACACCAGGAAGTTGAATAAATCTCATAGGAGTTGGGATGAAGAAGTTATCCCACTTTCAAATCAGGTGATTCCAGTTTCCCAGTTTGGGAATAGGACAGCTTCTTCGTCGTTCCAATCAAACCAGGATGAATCACTTTGTAAGAAGCTTGATTTTGATACATAAAATGGTGGAGAAACACCAGGAAGTTGAATAAATCTCATAGGAGTTGGGATGAAGAAGGTATCCCACTTTCTAATCAGGTGATTCCAGTTTCCCAGTTTGGGAATAGGACAGCTTCTTCGTCGTTCCAATCAAACCAGGATGAATCACTTTGTAAGAAGCTTGATTTTGATACTTAAAATGGTGGAGAAACACCAGGAAGTTGAATAAATCTCATAGGAGTTGGGATGAAGAAGTTATCCCACTTTCTAATCAGGTGATTCCAGTTTCCCAGTTTGGGAATAGGACAGCTTCTCCGTCGTTCCAATCAAACCAGGATGACTCACTTTGTAAGAAGCTTGATTTGGATACATAAAGTGTTGGAGAAACACCAGGAAGTTGAATAAATCTCATAGGAGTTGGGATGAAGAAGTTATCCCACTTTCTAATCAGGTGATTCCAGTTTCCCAGTTTGGGAATAGGACAGCTTCTCTGTCGTTCCAATCAAACCAGGATGAATCACTTTGTAAGAAGCTTGATTTGGATACATAAAGTGTTGGAGAATCACCAGGAATTTGAATAAATCTCATAGGAGTTGTGATAAAGAAGTTATCCCACTTTATAATCAGGTGATTCCAGTTTCCCAGTTTGGGAATATGACAGGTTCTTCGTCGTTCCAATCAAACCAGGATGAATCACTTTGTAAGAAGCTTGATTTTGATACATAAAATGGTGGAGAAACACCAGGAAGTTGAATAATTCTCATAGGAGTTGGCATGAAGAAGTTATCCCACTTTCTAATCAGGTGATTCCAGTTTCCCAGTTTGGGAATAGGACAGCTTCTCCGTCGTTCCAATCAAACCAGGATGAATCACTTTGTAAGAAGCTTGATTTGGATACATAAAGTGTTGGAGAAACACCAGGAAGTTGAATAAATCTCATAGGAGTTGGGATGAAGAAGTTATCCCACTTTCTAATCAGGTGATTCCAGTTTCCCAGTTTGGGAATAGGACAGCTTCTTCGTCGTTCCAATCAAACCAGGATGAATCACTTTGTAAGAAGCTTGATTTGGATACATAAAGTGTTGGAGAAACACCAGGAAGTTGAATAAATCTCATAGGAGTTGGTGTTAATATGAAGGCATTGGATGATGAGAAGTGTTGAGAGTAATAGATGAGGTTGGGAAAGAGTAAGGAGTTGGAGAGGAATGAGTTTGGGTCGACCTAAGCCGTACAGGCCGTACAGGCCGTACTGGCCGTACTGACCGTACCATTAGGGTCGATCAAACTCACCAAAGGGAAGTTACCATGCCACGGTAACTTAGGAGAAGTAACACTGATCTTCTACCACACTGGTTTACGCTAAGATGGATAAGGAAGAGCTTAGATACAGGCTGTCACTTGCTGGATAAAGCTAAAGGTGCTTTACATCCAAGGATAAGCTAATTGGACAGTTTGAATTAAAGTAGAATCCTATCCATTGTAATAGTGTGATTTCGAAAACCCTTGTGTCTCTTGTAGCCTCACTATATATTGTAGTCTCTCATCATTAATAAAGATCAGACAGTTCTAAACAAATCAATCTCTCTATACTTTTCACAATGATTCTCATTTAGTCTCTTAATCTCTTTAATCTCTCTAATCTCTTCTCTATTCTTATCTAAACTTAGATTATAGTTTACATTACTCAAAAGTGATATGGTATCAGAGCCAGGTTGATTTCAATCTGAGTTCTTGGCGTTTTTCTCTTGAAGATTCAAACTTGAAACTTTGAGAGATCAAGTGAGAGTGGTGTGAGTGTTCTTGGAAGAAGCTGCATCCCGAGAGCTACATCTTCATTCCGGGAGTCTTATCTAGCTGTTTGAGGGTTCCTTGAAGAGTAAAGACAAGGCACGGAAGGGTTTGAGCTGGTGGTGTAGTTCTGAGTCTCAAGATCAAGTCTTTTACAAGTTATTTAAGTGAAGCCGCTTAAGATGGAGAGTGGTTCCAAGATGAAGGTTGCTGTGACTTTCAAGGGAAGTAACTACCTAGTATGGTCTAGGATGGTGAAGACTGATGTGGGAAGTAAGGGTTTATGGAAGCACATCACATCTGGTGAGGCTCCAAAACTCATTACTCAAGGAGGAGACAAGGAGAGTGTCTCGGAAGCTGAAGCTGAGAAGTGGCAACAAGAGGACATGATGGTGATGTCTGCTCTTCATAGCTCATTGGAGCCAGCCATTCTTGATGCTTACAGCTACTGTGAGACAGCCAAGGAGCTGTGGGAAACGTTGAAGAAGGTGTATGGAAACACCTCTAACCTCAGCCGGGTCTTTGAAGTGAAGAAAGCTTTGAATGATCTAACTCAGGAGGACATGGAGTTCACTAAGCATTTGGGGAGGTTCCGGACACTCTGGTCAGAGCTGGAGATGCTGAGGCCTAGCACAACTGATCCGGAGCTGCTGAATGAAAGAAGAGAGCAAGACAAGGTCTTTGGGTTGTTGCTGACATTGAATCCAAGCTACAGTGGGTTGATTCAGCATATGTTGAGGGCTGAGAAGCTGCCGGACCTGGAGGATGCGTGTGCTCAGATACAAAAGGAGCAAGGCTCCATTGGCTTGTTTGGTGGTAAAGGAGACTTGTCCCTAGCCAATGCTGCGCAAACTGATCATGAGGAGATACCACAAGCCAACAGAGCAGCACACGGCAAGTATGAAGACAGGAAGTTCAATGGCAATTGTGATCACTGCAAGAAGCATGGACACAAGAAGAACCAGTGCTGGATACTGCATCCTCATCTGAAGCCGGCGAAGTTCATGAAGGAAAGGGAGGCAAGAGCTCATGCTTCAGAGGGAACAAGTGGAGCCGGATCATCTAGCCGTGGAGCTGAAGGAGAGGGACGTGAAGGTGATGGCAAGGCACTGGTGACATACTCAGGAGCTCCTAACATCCGTGGCAATGATCAGGACTTCATCAGGAGATCCGAGATGGATGCCCTCATCAAAATGCTCAAGGAGAATGGTAACACCTATGGGTACTCCTTTGGTGCATCCATGATAGCTAAGACTATAGAAACATCTCATTGTGTTGCTGATATTGCTAGGATGGATAGAGTTAAAAACAATGAACAGGCTAGACATGAGCACACCTTTGCTAGAAATGCTAGGATGAATCATGAACTAAATGCATTTAGATCACCTTTGAACCTTTGTCATAATGCTAGCAGTATAACTAAGCCACTAATTGTTGATTCTGGTGCATCTCATCACATGATTAGTGATACAAACCTGATTAAGGATATAGAACCAACTAGTGGACATGTTATGATTGCAAATGGGGACAAGATCCCTATTAGAGGAATAGGGAACTTGAAATTGTTTGATAAGAACACTAGAGCTTTCTACATGCCTGAATTTACATCTAACTTGCTATCTGTTAAGAAATGCACAACTGATTTGAATTGCAATGTTATATTCAGTCCTAATGATGTAAAGTTTCAGGATATTGAGAGCAGCCACTTGATTGGAAAAGGAATCACTAAAGGAGAGTTGTATTTGCTTGAAGAACTTGATCCTGTTTCCAATTACAATTGCTCGTTTACTACTGCTTCTAGTTTAAATAAAAATGCTTTGTGGCATGCTAGATTAGGACACCCTCATGGTAGAGCTTTGAACTTGATGTTACCAGGTGTTTTATTTGAGAATAAGGATTGTGAAGCTTGCATTTTAGGCAAGCATTGTAAAACTGTGTTTCCAAACTCTACTAGTGTTTATGATAAGTGCTTTGATCTTATTCATTCTGATGTTTGGACTGCACCTTGCATATCTAGAGACAATCATAAATACTTTGTCACATTCATTGATGAAAAATCCAAATACACCTGGTTAACTTTAATCCCATCAAAAGATAGAGTGATAGATGCATTTAAGAACTTTCAAGCTTATGTGACTAACCATTATAATGCCAAGATTAAAATTTTAGATCAGATAATGGAGGGGAGTACACAAGCTATGCGTTCAAAAGTCATCTAGAGCATCATGGGATCTTGCATCAAACAAGCTGTCCTTATACTCCACAACAGAATGGGGTAGCTGAGAGGAAGAACCGACACCTGATGGAGGTTGCTAGGTCCCTGATGTTCCAAGCAAACGTTCCAAAGAGGTTTTGGAGTGATGCTGTGGCTACTGCTTGTTATTTGATCAACAGGATTCCCACAAAGGTGTTGAAGGATCAAGCACCATTTGAAGTTCTGAACAAGCACAAGCCATCAGTGGATTACTTGAGAGTATTTGGATGTTTATGCTTTGTGTTGGTACCAGGAGAGTTGAGAAACAAGTTAGATGCAAGGAGCACTAAGGCTATGTTCATTGGCTACTCAACAACACAAAAGGGATACAAGTGCTATGATCCAGCAACTAGAAGAGTCCTAATCTCTAGAGATGTGAAGTTCATAGAAGCAAGAGGATACTATGAAGAAAAGAATCAAGAGGAGTTAAAGGATTTAACATCAGACAAGGCAGGCGCGTTAAGACTGATTTTGGAAGGTCTAGGTATCAAGATGAACCAGGATCCAAATGTGGGGAGGAGGAACCAACATGAGAGTTCTCCTGCCCCTGTTGAAGCCAATCAGTCACCTCACCTTGATCGTGAGGGGGGAGGGACTCTGAAACTCAAGAAGATGGTCAGGATGGAACCGGCTTGAGTGAAGAAGAAGAAGAGAGTGTTTCAGGCTCTCACAATCAAGGTGATCAAAGCCAAGGAGAAGGAGAAGCTCAGGCTGAAGCACCAGAACCGAGTGTCCAAGAGGAGCAGGTTCAGAACCAACCAGTATTGAGGAGAAGCACAAGGCTGAGAAAGGATCCTTCTAGTTGGGTAAACACGCGAGTGTACTACAATGCCCAAGCTGTGGAGCATCCTACTCAAGCTGTGTGTTCCTTTGCTCAATACCCTGAAGAACATTGTGCTTTTATGGTAAACTTGGATGAGAACTACATACCAAGAAGCTATGAAGAGGCAATGATGGATAAAGAATGGAAGGAATCAGTTGGAGCTGAGGCAGGAGCTATGATCAAGAATGATACATGGTATGAGAGTGAGTTACCAAAAGGGAAGAAGGCTGTGACTAGTAGATGGATCTTCACAATCAAGTATAAGCTGATGGAAAGGTGGAGAGGAAGAAGTCAAGACTGGTTGCAAGAGGCTTTACTCAAACTTATGGAGAAGATTACATTGAGACCTTTGCACCAGTAGCTAAACTACACACAATCCGGATTGTCTTAAGCTTAGCTGTGAACCTTGGATGGGGCTTATGGCAAATGGATGTGAAGAATGCATTCCTACAAGGAGAGCTGGAGGATGAAGTGTATATGCATCCACCTCCAGGCTTGGAACACTTAGTGAAGAGAGGGAATGTGTTGAGACTGAAGAAAGCTATCTATGGACTGAAGCAATCACCAAGAGCTTGGTACAACAAGCTGAGTACTACTCTGAATGGCCGAGGCTTCAAGAAGTCTGAACTAGACCACACCCTCTTCACACTCACCACTCCCTCAGGTATGATTGCACTCCTTGTGTATGTTGATGATATCATTATCACAGGAAGTGATAAGGAAGGTATCATAGCAACCAAGGAGTTCCTTAAATCCATGTTTGAGATTAAAGACTTGGGAGAAATGAAATACTTTCTTGGAATTGAGATATGTAGATCCAAGGAAGGTTTGTTCATGTCCCAAAGGAAGTATACACTTGATCTTTTGAAAGGTGCAGGTGCTTATGGAGGCAAGACAGCAAGGATGCCTATGGAGGATGGCTACAAAGTCCCACGAGAGGGGGAGATTGAAGACAGCAAACCTTATCAGGATCCTAAACTCTATAGAAAGCTAGTTGGAAAATTGATTTACCTTACCATAACTAGGCCTGACATTTGTTTTGCTGTGAATCAGGTGAGTCAACACATGCAAGTGCCTAAGGAGCATCATTGGCGCATGGTGGAGAGAATCTTGATGTATCTCAACGGCTCACCTGATCAAGGAGTATGGATGGGTTGCAATGGGAGCACTGAAGTGGTTGGATACTGTGATGCGGATTGGGCTGGTGATAGAGCAGACAGGAGATCAACCACAGGCTATTGCACATTCATTGGAGGCAACTTGGTTACTTGGAAGAGTAAGAAGCAGAAGGTGGTGTCTTGTTCAAGTGCAGAAGCTGAGTATAGAGCTATGCTGAAGCTTACCAACGAGCTGGTGTGGATCAAAGGTATCTTGAAGCATTTGGAGATTGATCAAGCCACTCCAATGACAATGCACTGTGATAACCAAGCTGCCATCCACATTGCCTCCAACTCGGTGTTCCATGAGAGAACCAAGCACATTGAAGTTGATTGTCACAAGGTGAGGCAGATGATCATCCTAGGAGTCATCCTGCCATGCTACACAAGAAGTGAAGATCAGTTGGCTGATGTGTTCACCAAGGCTGCAAGACAGAAGACAATGGAGTCCATTCACATCAGGTTGGGCCTCATTGATCTTGGGAAGAGAAGGAGCTGATCCTCTTGGCTGTGAGGTCTTTACTCTTTTTCCCTCATCAAGGTTTTGTCCCAATGGGTTTTCCTTGGTGAGGTTTTTAATGAGGAAGATCTCATAGCCATCCAAGCTTAGGCTTTCACAAAGCTAAGCTTGAGGGGGAGTGTTAATATGAAGGCATTGGATGATGAGAAGTGTTGAGAGTAATAGATGAGGTTGGGAAAGAGTAAGGAGTTGGAGAGGAATGAGTTTGGGTCGACCTAAGCCGTACTGGCCGTACTGACCGTACCATTAGGGTCGATCAAACTCACCAAAGGGAAGTTACCATGCCACGGTAACTTAGGAGAAGTAACACTGATCTTCTACCACACTGGTTTACGCTAAGATGGATAAGGAAGAGCTTAGATACAGGCTGTCACTTGCTGGATAAAGCTAAAGGTGCTTTACATCCAAGGATAAGCTAATTGGACAGTTTGAATTAAAGTAGAATCCTATCCATTGTAATAGTGTGATTTCGAAAACCCTTGTGTCTCTTGTAGCCTCACTATATATTGTAGTCTCTCATCATTAATAAAGATCAGACAGTTCTAAACAAATCAATCTCTCTATACTTTTCACAATGATTCTCATTTAGTCTCTTAATCTCTTTAATCTCTCTAATCTCTTCTCTATTCTTATCTAAACTCAGATTATAGTTTACATTACTCAAAAGTGATAGTTGGGATGAAGAAGTTATCCCACTTTCTAATCAGGTGATTCCAGTTTCCCAGTTTGGGAATAGGACAGCTTCTCCGTCGTTCCAATCAAACCAGGATGAATCACTTTGTAAGAAGCTTGATTTGGATACATAAAGTGTTGGAGAATCACCAGGAAGTTGAATAAATCTCATAGGAGTTGTGATGAAGAAGTTATCCCACTTTATAATCAGGTGATTCCAGTTTCCCAGTTTGGGAATATGACAGGTTCTTCGTCGTTCCAATCAAACCAGGATGAATCACTTTGTAAGAAGCTTGATTTTGATACATAAAATGGTGGAGAAACACCAGGAAGTTGAATAAATCTCATAGGAGTTGGGATGAAGAAGTTATCCCACTTTCTAATCAGGTGATTCCAGTTTCCCAGTTTGGGAATAGGACAGCTTCTCCGTCGTTCCAATCAAACCAGGATGAATCACTTTGTAAGAAGCTTGATTTGGATACATAAAGTGTTGGAGAAACACCAGGAAGTTGAATAAATCTCATAGGAGTTGGGATGAAGAAGTTATCCCACTTTCTAATCAGGTGATTCCAGTTTCCCAGTTTGGGAATAGGACAGCTTCTCCGTCGTTCCAATCAAACCAGGATGAATCACTTTGTAAGAAGCTTGATTTGGATACATAAAGTGTTGGAGAATCACCAGGAAGTTGAATAAATCTCATAGGAGTTGGGATGAAGAAGTTATCCCACTTTCAAATCAGGTGATTCCAGTTTCCCAGTTTGGGAATAGGACAGCTTCTTCGTCGTTCCAATCAAACCAGGATGAATCACTTTGTAAGAAGCTTGATTTTGATACATAAAATGGTGGAGAAACACCAGGAAGTTTAATAAATCTCATAGGAGTTGGTATGAAGAAGTTATCCCACTTTCTAATCAGGTGATTCCAGTTTCCCAGTTTGGGAATAGGACAGCTTCTCCGTCGTTCCAATCAAACCAGGATGAATCACTTTGTAAGAAGCTTGATTTGGATACATAATGTGTTGGAGAATCACCAGGAAGTTGAATAAATCTCATAGGAGTTGGGATGAAGAAGTTATCCCACTTTCAAATCAGGTGATTCCAGTTTCCCAGTTTGGGAATAGGACAGCTTCTTCGTCGTTCCAATCAAACCAGGATGAATCACTTTGTAAGAAGCTTGATTTTGATACATAAAATGGTGGAGAAACACCAGGAAGTTGAATAAATCTCATAGGAGTTGGTATGAAGAAGTTATCCCACTTTCTAATCAGGTGATTCCAGTTTCCCAGTTTGGGAATAGGACAGGTTCTCCGTCGTTCCAATCAAACCAGGATGAATCACTTTGTAAGAAGCTTGATTTTGATACTTAAAATGGTGGAGAAACACCAGGAAGTTGAATAAATCTCATAGGAGTTGGGATGAAGAAGTTATCCCACTTTCTAATCAGGTGATTCCAGTTTCCCAGTTTGGGAATAGGACAGCTTCTCCGTCGTTCCAATCAAACCAGGATGAATCACTTTGTAATAAGCTTGATTTGGATACATAAAGTGTTGGAGAAGCACCAGGAAGTTGAATAAATCTCATAGGAGTTGGGATGAAGAAGTTATCCCACTTTCTAATCAGGTGATTCTGTTGAGTTGAGCTGAATATATGTATGAAGAGCTAAGGAGTTGAAGAGGAAAGGAGATGAGGAAGCTTAAGGGAGTTTAGGGAGAGCATGGTACGGACGTCCGTACAAGGCCGTACAAGCCGTACAGTCCGTACCATCCAGCATCGACTAAGACTTACCTTGCATCAGCCAAGTAACACGGTAACTAAGGTAAAGGGAAGGAACTTACCTTGAGGCATCAGACCGTTTAGGGATAAGGTAGAGCGCGCCTTGACAGGCTGGAACAGCTGGAAAGGCAAGAGCATCTCGGTCCAAGATGCCAGATACTCCGCGCATGTGGAGAAGCTAATTGGCTAGTCCAAATGAGCTTATCCTCTCCTGATTGACCTCACATGCTTTAGTCTTCTCTTGATTTCGAAAACCCTTGTATGCTCACTCTATATATTGTAACTCATCAACCCTAATGAAGATTATGCAGTTTGAGTCTCTCTAATCTCTTAGACACTATGGTTTTCTCTTAGACACTAAACGGCTCTATCTAGTCTCCTAATCTTTCACAAACTTCTCTTAATCACTTCCTAAACACTCTCTTTATTCTGATTACTCTAAGGATCTCTTAATCTCATATGGTATCAGAGCCAGGTTCATTTGAATCTGGGGTTTGATCTTTAGAGTGTTACAAGCTAAACGTCTTTGAAGCTACACGCGAGTAGTCTTGAAGGTGTTGAAGCTGTGGTCCGTTCTAGTTGAAGCTGTGCTACGTTCTGTTGGTTTGCGTGATTCTAGACTCAAGGTTGGTGTGTACGAGATCCAAGATTCAAGTTTTCAAGTCAAGCAAAGATGGAACATGGGATGAACATGAGGATGAAGGTAGCGGTTACTTTCAAAGGTAGCAACTACCTTGTGTGGTCTCGGATGGTGAAGACTGCGGTGGGAAGTAAGGGTTTGTGGGGGCACATCACAACAGGGGAGGCTCCGAAACTCATTACTCAGGGAGGAGATCAAGAAGAGGTCTCCAATGAAGCGGCTGTGGAGAAATGGCAACAAGAAGACATGCTGGTGATGACGGTTCTACACGCATCCTTGGACCCAGCTATCTTGGATGCCTACAGCTACTGTGAATCAGCCAAGGAGCTGTGGGACACGCTGAAGAAGGTGTATGGGAACACTTCCAACCTCAGCCGTGTGTTTGAAGTGAAGCTAGCGATCAACCGTCTTGCACAAGAGGACATGGAGTTCACTAAGCACTTGGGGAGGTTCAGGTCCTTATGGTCAGAGCTGGAGATGCTGAGGCCGAGCACAACTGATCCAGATCAGCTGAATGAGAGGCGCGAGCAAGACAAGGTCTTTGGGCTGCTTCTCACACTGAACCCGGCCTACACCCAGCTCATCCAGCACATGTTAAGGTCAGACAAGCTTCCGGACCTTGAGGAGGTGTGTGCACAAATCCAAAGGGAGCAGGGATCCATGGGTTTGTTTGGAGGAAAGGGGGAGCTCTCTCTTGCCAATCAAGCAGCTCATGAGGATTCAACCGAGGCTCCACAAGCAAACAAGGCATCTCACGGGAAGTACGAGGACAGGAAGTTCAATGGCAACTGTGATCATTGCAAGAAGCATGGTCATAAGAAGAGCCAATGCTGGATACTGCACCCACACCTCAAGCCGGCCAAGTTCGTGAAGGAGCGTGAGGGAAGGGCAAATGTGACTGAAGGTTCAAGCGGAGCTGGCACCAGCAAGATCAGTGAAGTGGATGGGCTTGGAGGCAATGATGGGAATGGGAAGTCTCTGGTGGCTTACACAGGCGCCTCAAGCTCCCGCAGCAATGATGACTACATCAAGAGATCAGACCTTGATGCCCTCTTCAAAATGCAAAAGGAAAACGGTAACACTTACGGTTATTCCTTTGGAGCTTCTATGATTGCATATAAGGATGATCACTTGATTAGAGAACTAGTAGAACGGTTAGAAACTAGGAATGAGTATAGACATGCTCATATTGCTAGAACTGATAAGATGCATCCATCACTTAGTAATCTATGCCATAATGCTAAACGAGTAGGTAAACCATTGATTGTTGATTCTGGTGCATCACATCATATGATAAGTGATGAAAACTTGATTAAGGATATAGAACCTACACATGGGCATGTGATGATAGCAAATGGGGATAAGATACCTATTAGAGGAATAGGAAAGCTTAAGCTGTTTAACAAAGAATCTAGAGCTTTTTACATGCCTGAATTCACATCAAACCTATTATCAGTGAAGAAATGTACTAATGATTTACAATGCAATGTTATCTTTAGTCCTAATGATGTGAAGTTTCAGGATATTGAGAGCAGCAGGTTGATTGGGAAAGGGGTGACTAAGGGAGATCTCTATATGCTTGAAGAACTCACTTCTGTTCCTGATTATAGTTGCTCGTTTACTTCTGCTTCTTTGTTGAATAAAAATGCATTGTGGCATGCTAGAGTAGGACACCCTCATGTTAAAGCTTTGAACTTAATGGTACCAGGTGTTGTGTTTGAGAATAAAGATTGTGAAGCTTGCATTTTAGGCAAGCATTGTAGAACTGTGTTTCAAAAGTCTACTACCGTTTATGATAATTGCTTTGATCTAATTCATTCAGATGTATGGACTGCCCCTTGCTTATCTAGAGATAGTTATAAGTATTTTGTCACATTCATTGATGAAAAATCCAAATACACCTGGTTAACCTTAATTCAGACCAAAGATAGGGTACTTGATGCATTTAGGAACTTTCAAACTTATGTAACTAACCATTATCATGCTAAGATTAAAATTTTGAGATCAGATAATGGAGGAGAGTACACGAGTCATGCATTCAAGCAACACCTATCACAACATGGGATCCTACATCAAACAAGCTGTCCTTATACTCCACAGCAAAATGGAGTGGCTGAGAGGAAGAATAGGCATCTCATGGAAGTGGCAAGGTCACTCATGTTTCAGAGTAATGTTCCAAAGAGATTTTGGAGTGATGCGGTTGCCACTGCTTGTTACCTGATAAACAGAACTCCAACCAAAGTTCTGAATGAGAAGGCTCCATTTGAAGTTCTGAACAGGTACAAGCCAGCTCTTGATTACTTGCGAGTCTTTGGATGCCTATGCTTTGTCCTCAAACCAGGAGAGATGATCAACAAGCTAGAAGCAAGAAGTACTAAGGCTGTGTTCATAGGATACTCAGCTACACAGAAAGGATACAAATGCTATGATCCTATAGCAAGGAGAGTTCTTGTATCTAGAGATGTGAAGTTCTTGGAAGATAGAGGATACTATGAAGAAAAGAATCAAGAAGACCTGAAGGACTTAACATCAGACAAGGCCACCACCTTGCGGATCATTCTTGAAGGTCTTGGAATCAGTACATCCCAGGATCCGAGGAATCACGCAACTACACCTCCTGAAGTTGGTTCACCATCCCACCTTGATCATGAGGGAGGAGAGGAGCATGAGGAGCCTATGCAAGAGGCCAACCAAGATGAAGGAGGAGTAGAGAATGAAGGAGAAGAGAGCATAGGCTCGGATGGTCATGGACATGATCATGGTGTGACACAAACACCTTCTCAAGATGAAGTGGTAGAAGAACAACAGGAAGAAGAACCAGTTGTGCAGCCACTAAGAAGGAGTACAAGGATAAGGAAGGATCCTTCCAGTTGGGTAAACACGAGAGTGTACTACAATGCCCAAGCTGTGGAGCATCCTTCTCAAGCCGTGTGCTCCTTTGCTCAATATCCAGAAGCACATTGCGCGTTCATGGTAAACTTGGATGAGAATCACATCCCAAGAAGCTATGAAGAAGCAATGAAAGATAAAGAATGGAAGGAATCAGTTGGAGATGAGGCAGGAGCGATGATCAAGAATGATACATGGTATGAGAGTGAGTTACCAAAAGGGAAGAAGGCTGTGACTAGTAGATGGATATTCACAATCAAGTACAAAGCGGATGGAAAGGTTGAGAGGAAGAAGTCAAGGCTAGTTGCAAGAGGTTTCACTCAAACTTATGGAGAAGATTACATAGAAACCTTTGCACCAGTAGCTAAACTCCACACAATCCGGATTGTACTAAGCTTGGCTGTGAATCTTGGATGGGGTTATGGCAAATGGATGTGAAGAATGCGTTTCTACAAGGTGAACTTGAGGATGAAGTGTATATGCATCCACCTCCAGGCCTTGAACACTTAGTAAAGAGTGGGAATGTACTGAGATTGAAGAAAGCCATCTATGGACTGAAGCAATCACCAAGGGCTTGGTACAACAAGTTGAGCACTACTCTGAATGGCCGAGGCTTCAAGAAGTCTGAACTAGATCACACTCTCTTCACTCTCACGACTCCCTCAGGTATGATTGCTCTCCTTGTGTATGTTGATGATATCATTATCACAGGGAGTGATAAGGAAGGTATCATAGCAACCAAGGAGTTTCTTAAATCCATGTTTGAGATTAAAGACTTGGGAGAAATGAAATACTTCCTTGGAATTGAGATATGTAGATCCAAGGAAGGTTTGTTCATGTCCCAAAGGAATATACACTTGATCTTTTGAAAGGTGCAGGTGCTTATGGAGGCAAGACAGCAAGGATGCCTATGGAGGATGGCTACAAAGTCCCACGAGAGGGGGAGATTGAAGACAGCAAACCTTATCAGGATCCTAAACTCTATAGAAAACTAGTTGGCAAAATTGATTTATCTTACTATAACTAGACCTGACATCTGCTTTGCTGTGAATCAGGTGAGTCAACACATGCAAGTGCCTAAGGAGTATCACTGGCACATGGTGGAGAGGATCTTGATGTATCTCAACGGCTCACCTGATCAAGGAGTATGGATGGGCTGCAATGGAAGCACTGAAGTGGTGGGATATTGTGATGCGGATTGGGCTGGTGATAGAGCAGACAGGAGATCAACCACAGGCTATTGCACTTCATTGGAGGCAACTTGGTGACTTGGAAGAGCAAGAAGCAGAAGGTAGTGTCATGTTCAAGTGCAGAAGCCGAGTATAGAGCCATGCTGAAGCTCACCAACGAGTTGGTATGGATCAAAGGCATCTTGAAGCACTTGGAGATTGATCAAGCAACTCCAATGACAATGCATTGTGATAATCAAGCTGCCATCCACATTGCATCCAACTCGGTGTTTCATGAGAGGACCAAGCACATTGAAGTTGATTGTCACAAGGTGAGCAGATGATTGTGCTAGGGGTGATCTTGCCATGTTACACAAGGAGTGAAGATCAGCTAGCGGATGTGTTCACCAAGGCTGCAAGACAGAAGACAATGGAGTCCATTCACATCAGGTTGGGCCTCATTGATCTTGGGAAGAAAAGGAGCTAATCCCCTTAGCTGCAAGGTCTTTACTCTTTTTCCCTCATCAAAGTTTTATCCCATTGGGTTTTCTTTGGTGAGGTTTTTAATGAGGAAGATCTTGTGGCTGTCCAAGCTTAGACTTATACAAAGCTAAGCTTGAGGGGGAGTGTTGAGTTGAGCTGAATATATGTATGAAGAGCTAAGGAGTTGAAGAGGAAAGGAGATGAGGAAGCTTAAGGGAGTTTAGGGAGAGCATGGTACGGACGTCCGTACAAGGCCGTACAAGCCGTACAGTCCGTACCATCCAGCATCGAAGACTTACCTTGCATCAGCCAAGTAACACGGTAACTAAGGTAAGGGAAGGAACTTACCTTGAGGCATCAGACCGTTTAGGGATAAGGTAGAGCGCCGCCTTGACAGGCTGGAACAGCTGGAAAGGCAAGAGCATCTCGGTCCAAGATGCCAGATACTCCGCGCATGTGGAGAAGCTAATTGGCTAGTCCAATGAGCTTATCCTCTCCTGATTGACCTCACATGCTTTAGTCTTCTCTTGATTTCGAAAACCCTTGTATGCTCTCTCTATATTTGTAACTCATCACCCTAATGAAGATTATGCAGTTTGAGTCTCTCTAATCTCTTAGACACTATGCTTTTTCTCTAGACACTAAACGGCTCTATCTAGTCTCTTAATCTTTCACAAACTTCTCTTAATCACTTCTTAACACTCTCTTTATTCTGATTACTCTAAGGATCTCTTAATCTCTATGGTATCAGAGCCAGGTTCATTTGAATCTGGGGTTTTTTTGAGAGTTACAAGCTAATCTTTAGAAGCTACACGCGAGAAGCTACACGCGATAGTCTTGAAGCTGTGATCCGTTCTAGTTGAAGCTGTGCTACGTTCTGTGTGTTTGCGTGATTCTAGACTCAAGGTTGGTGTGTACAAGATCCAAGATTCAAGTTTTCAGTCAAGCAAAGATGGAACATGGGATGAACATGAGGATGAAGGTAGCGGTTACTTTCAAAGGTAGCAACTACCTTGTGTGGTCTCGGATGGTGAAGACTGCGGTGGGGAGTAAGGGTTGTGGGGGCACATCACAACAGGGGAGGCTCCGAAACTCATTACTCAGGGAGGAGATCAAGAAGAGGTCTCAATGAAGCGGCTGTGGAGAAATGGCAACAAGAAGACATGCTGGTGATGACGGTTCTACACGCATCCTTGGACCCAGCTATCTTGGATGCCTACAGCTACTGTGAATCAGCCAAAGAGCTGTGGGACACGCGAAGAAGGTGTATGGGAACACTTCCAACCTCAGCCGTGGTGTTGAAGTGAAGCTAGCGATCAACCGTCTTGCACAAGAGGACATGGAGTTCACTAAGCACTTGGGGAGGTTCAGGTCCTTATGGTCAGAGCTGGAGATGCTGAGGCCGAGCACAACTGATCCAGATCAGTTGAATGAGAGGCGCGAGCAAGACAAGGTCTTTGGGTGCTTCTCACACTGAACCCGGCCTACACCCAACTCATCCAGCACATGTTAAGGTCAGACAAGCTTCCGGACCTTGAGGAGGTGTGTGCACAAATCCAAAGGGGCAGGGTCTATGGGGTTGTTTGGAGGAAAGGGGAGCTCTCTCTTGCCAATCAAGCAGCTCATGAGGATCAACCGAGGCTCCACAAGCAAACAAGGCATCTCACGGAAGTACGAGGACAGGAAGTTCAATGGCAACTGTGATCATTGCAAGAAGCATGGTCATAAGAAGAGCCAATGCTGGATACTGCACCCACACCTCAAGCCGGCCAAGTTCATGAGGAGCGTGAGGGAAGGGCAAATGTGACTGAAGGTTCAAGTGGAGCTGGCACAGCAAGATCAGTGAAGTGGATGGGCTTGGAGGCAATGATGGGAATGGGAAGTCTCTGGTGGCTTACACAGGCGCCTCAAGCTCCCGCAGCAATGATGACTACATCAAGAGATCAGACCTTGATGCCCTCTTCAAATGCTAAAGGAAAACGGTAACACTTACGGTTATTCCTTGGAGCTTCTATGATTGCATATAAGGATGATCACTTGATTAGAGAACTAGTAGAACGGTTAGAAGCTAGGAATGAGTATAGACTGCTCACATTGCTAGAACTGATAAGATGCATCCATCACTTAGTAATCTATGCCATAATGCTAAACGAGTAGGTAAACCATTGATTGTTGATTCTGGTGCATCACATCATATGATAAGTGATGAGAACTTGATTAAGGATATAGAACCTACACATGGGCATGTGATGATAGCAATGGGATAAGATACCCATTAGAGGAATAGGAAAGCTTAAGCTGTTTACAAAGAATCTAGAGCTTTTTACATGCCTGAATTCACATCAAACCTATTATCAGTGAAGAAATGTACTAATGATTTACAATGCAATGTTATCTTTAGTCCTAATGATGTGAAGTTTCAGGATATTGAGAGCAGCAGATTGATTGGGAAAGGGGTGACTAAGGGAGATCTCTATATGCTTGAAGAACTCACTTCTGTTCCTGATTATAGTTGCTCGTTTACTTCTGCTTCTTTGTTGAATAAAAAGCATTGTGGCATGCTAGAGTAGGACACCCTCATGTTAAAGCTTTGAACTTAATGGTACCAGGTGTTGTGTTTGAGAACAAAGATTGTGAAGCTTGCATTTTAGGCAAGCATTGTAGAACTGTGTTTTCAAAAGTCTACTACCGTTTATGATAATTGCTTTGATCTAATTCATTCAGATGTGTGGACTGCCCCTTGCTTATCTAGAGATAGTTATAAGTATTTTGTCACATTCATTGATGAAAAATCCAAATACACCTGGTTAACCTTAATCAGACCAAAGATAGGGTACTTGATGCATTTAGGAACTTTCAAACTTATGTAACTAACCATTATCATGCTAAGATTAAAATTTGAGATCAGATAATGGAGGAGAGTACACGAGTCATGCATTCAAGCAACACCTATCACAACATGGGATCCTACATCAAACAAGCTGTCCTTATACTCCACAGCAAAATGGAGTGGCTGAGAGGAAGAATAGGCATCTCATGGAAGTGGCAAGGTCACTTATGTTTCAGAGTAATGTTCCAAAGAGATTTTGGAGTGATGCGGTTGCCACTGCTTGTTACCTGATAACAAACTCCAACCAAGTTCTGAATGAGAAGGCTCCATTTGAAGTTCTGAACAGGTACAAGCCAGCTCTTGATTACTGCGAGTCTTTGGATGCCTATGCTTTGTCCTCAAACCAGGAGAGATGATCACAAGCTAGAAGCAAGAAGCACTAAGGCTGTGTTCATAGGATACTCAGCTACACAGAAAGGATACAAATGCTATGATCCTATAGCAAGGAGAGTTCTTGTATCTAGAGATGTGAAGTTCTTGGAAGATAGAGGATACTATGAAGAAAAGAATCAAGAAGACCTGAAGGACTTAACATCAGACAGGCCACCACCTTGCGGATCATTCTTGAAGGTCTTGGAATCAGTACATCCCAGGATCCGAGGAATCACGCAACACACCTCCTGAAGTTGGTTCACCATCCCACTTGATCATGAGGGAGGAGAGGAGCATGAGGAGCCTATGCAAGAGGCCAACAAGATGAAGGAGGAGTAGAGAATGAAGGAGAAGAGAGCATAGGCTCGGATGGTCATGGAATGATCATGTGTGACACAAACACCTTCTCAAGATGAAGTGGTAGAAGAACAACAGGAAGAAGAACCGTTGTGCAGCCACTAAGAAGGAGTACAAGGATAAGGAAGGATCCTTCCAGTTGGGTAAACACGAGAGTGTACTACAATGCCCAAGCTGTGGAGCATCCTTCTCAAGCCGTGTGCTCCTTTGCTCAATATCCAGAAGCACATTGCGCTTTCATGGTAAACTTGGATGAAATCACATCCCAAGAAGCTATGAAGAAGCAATGAAGGATAAGAATGGAAGGAATCAGTTGGAGATGAGGCAGGAGCGATGATCAAGAATGATACTGGTATGAGAGTGAGTTACCAAAGGAAGAAGGCTGTGACTAGTAGATGGATATTCACAATCAAGTACAAAGCGGATGGAAAGTTGAGAGGAAGAAGTCAAGGCTAGTTGCAAGAGGTTTCACTCAAACTTATGGAGAAGATTACATAGAAACCTTTGCACCAGTAGCTAAACTCCACACAATCCGGATTGTACTAAGCTTGGCTGTGAATCTTGGATGGGGGTTATGGCAAATGGATGTGAAGAATGCATTTCTACAAGGTGAACTTGAGGATGAAGTGTATATGCATCCACCTCCAGGCCTTGAACACTTAGTGAAGAGTGGAAATGTGTTGAGACTGAAGAAAGCATCTATGGCTGAAGCAATCACCAAGAGCTGGTACAACAAGTTGAGCACTACTCTGAATGGCCGAGGCTTCAAGAAGTCTGAACTAGATCACACCCTCTTCACACTCAGACTCCCTCAGGTATGATTGCACTCCTTGTGTATGTTGATGATATCATTATCACAGGGAGTGATAAGGAAGGTATCATAGCAACCAAGGAGTTTCTTAAATCCATGTTTGAGATTAAAGACTTGGGAAAATGAAATACTTTCTTGGAATTGAGATATGTAGATCCAAGGAAGGTTTGTTCATGTCCCAAAGGAAGTATACACTTGATCTTTTGAAAGGTGCAGGTGCTTATGGAGGCAAGACAGCAAGGATGCCTATGGAGGATGGCTACAAAGTCCCACGAGAGGGGGAGATTGAAGACAGCAAACCTTATCAGGATCCTAAACTCTATAGAAAACTAGTTGGCAAATTGATTTATCTTACTATAACTAACCTGACATTTGCTTTTGCTGTGAATCAGGTGAGTCAACACATGCAAGTGCCTAAGGACATCATTGGCGCATGGTGGAGAGGATCTTGATGTATCTCAACGGCTCACCTGATCAAGGAGTATGGATGGGCTGCAATGAAGCACTGAAGTGGTGGATACTGTGATGCGGATTGGGCTGGTGATAGAGCAGACAGGAGATCAACCACAGGCTATTGCACATTCATTGGAGGCAACTTGGTGACTTGGAAGAGTAAGAAGCAGAAGGTGGTGTCTTGTTCAAGTGCAGAAGCTGAGTATAGAGCCATGCTGAAGCTCACAACGAGTTGGTATGGATCAAAGGCATCTTGAAGCATTTGGAGATTGATCAACCACTCCAATGACAATGCATTGTGACAACCAAGCTGCCATCCACATTGCATCCAACTCGGTGTTCCATGAGAGAACCAAGCACATTGAAGTTGATTGTCACAAGGTGAGGCAGATGATCATCTTAGGAGTGATCTTGCCATGCTACACAAGAGTGAAGATCAGTTAGCGGATGTGTTCACCAAGGCTGCAAGACAGAAGACAATGGAGTCCATTCACATCAGGTTGGGCCTCATTGATCTTGGGAAGAGAAGGAGCTGATCCCCTTAGCTTGCAGGTCTTTACTCTTTTTCCCTCATCAAGTTTTATCCCAATGGGTTTTCCTTGGTGAGGTTTTTAATGAGGAAGATCTCATGGCTTTCCAAGCTTAGGCTTCACAAAGCTAAGCTTGAGGGGGAGTGTTGAGTTGAGTTGAGTATATGTATGAAGAAGAAGTGAGGAGTTGAGAGGAAGGAAATGAGGAAGCTTGGGAAGGTTGGGTAAAAGTCCTACAAGCCGTCGGCCGTACAACCGTACCATCCGTACACATGAAGATCGACCAAACTTACAAGGTAAAGAAAGTTATGTCGGTAACTTGGTGAAGGGAAGAACTTACCTTGAGGCATCAGACCGTTAGGGATAAGGTAGAGCGCGCCTTGACAGGCGGAACAGCTGGAAAGCAAGAGCATCTCGGTCCAAGATGCCAGATACTCCGCGCATGTGGAGAAGCTATTGGCTAGTCAAATGAGCTTATCCTCTCCTGATTGACCTCCATCTTTAGTCCTCTCTTTAATTTCGAAAACCCTTGTAATGCTCATCTATATATTGTAACTCATCAACCCTAATGAAGATTATGCAGTTTGAGTCTTCTCTAATCTCTAGACACTATGGTTCTCTCTTAGACTCTAACGCTCTCATAGTTCTTAATCTTTCACAAACTTCTCTTAATCACTTCCTTAAACACTCTCTTTATTCGAATTACTCTAAGGATCTCTTAATCTCATAAGTTGGGATGAAGAAGTTATCCCACTTTCTAATCAGGTGATTCCAGTTTCCCAGTTTGGGATAGGACAGTTCTCGTCGTTCCAATCAACCAGGATGAATCACTTTGTAAGAAGCTTGATTTGGATACATAAATGGTGGAGAATCACCAGGAAGTTGAATAAATCTCATAGGAGTTGGGATGAAGAAGTTATCCCACTTTCTAATCAGGTGATTCCAGTTTCCCAGTTTGGGAATAGGACAGCTTCTTCGTCGTTCCAATCAAACCAGGATGAATCACTTTGTAAGAAGCTTGATTTGGATACATAAAATGGTGGGAAACACCAGGAAGTTGAATAAATCTCATAGGAGTTGGGATGAAGAAGTTATCCCACTTTCTAATCAGGTGATTCCAGTTTCCCAGTTTGGGAATAGGACAGCTTCTTCGTCGTTCCAATCAAACCAGGATGAATCACTTTGTAAGAAGCTTGATTTGGATACATAAAGTGTGGAGAACACCAGGAAGTTGAATAAATCTCATAGGAGTTGGGATGAAGAAGTTATCCCACTTTCTAATCAGGTGATTCCAGTTTCCCAGTTTGGGAATAGGACAGCTTCTTCGTCGTTCCAATCAAACCAGGATGAATCACTTTGTAAGAAGCTTGATTTGGATACATAAAATGGTGGAGAAACACCAGGAAGTTGAATAAATCTCATAGGAGTTGGGATGAAGAAGTTATCCCACTTTCTAATCAGGTGATTCCAGTTTCCCAGTTTGGGAATAGGACAGCTTCTTCGTCGTTCCAATCAAACCAGGATGAATCACTTTGTAAGAAGCTTGATTTGGATACATAAAGTTGGAGAAACACCAGGAAGTTGAATAAATCTCATAGGAGTTGGGATGAAGAAGTTATCCCACTTTCTAATCAGGTGATTCCAGTTTCCCAGTTTGGGAATAGGACAGCTTCTTCGTCGTTCCAATCAAACCAGGATGAATCACTTTGTAAGAAGCTTGATTTGGATACATAAAGTGGTGGAGAAACACCAGGAAGTTGAATAAATCTCATAGGAGTTGGGATGAAGAAGTTATCCCACTTTCTAATCAGGTGATTCCAGTTTCCCAGTTTGGGAATAGGACAGCTTCTTCGTCGTTCCAATCAAACCAGGATGAATCACTTTGTAAGAAGCTTGATTTGGATACATAAATGGTGGAGAAACACCAGGAAGTTGAATAAATCTCATAGGAGTTGGGATGAAGAAGTTATCCCACTTTCTAATCAGGTGATTCCAGTTTCCCAGTTTGGGAATAGGACAGCTTCTTCGTCGTTCCAATCAAACCAGGATGAATCACTTTGTAAGAAGCTTGATTTGGATACATAAAATGGTGGAGAAACACCAGGAAGTTGAATAAATCTCATAGGAGTTGGGATGAAGAAGTTATCCCACTTTCTAATCAGGTGATTCCAGTTTCCCAGTTTGGGAATAGGACAGCTTCTTCGTCGTTCCAATCAAACCAGGATGAATCACTTTGTAAGAAGCTTGATTTGGATACATAAAATGGTGGAGAAACACCAGGAAGTTGAATAAATCTCATAGGAGTTGGGATGAAGAAGTTATCCCACTTTCTAATCAGGTGATTCCAGTTTCCCAGTTTGGGAATAGGACAGCTTCTTCGTCGTTCCAATCAAACCAGGATGAATCACTTTGTAAGAAGCTTGATTTGGATACATAAATGGAGAAACACCAGGAAGTTGAATAAATCTCATAGGAGTTGGGATGAAGAAGTTATCCCACTTTCTAATCAGGTGATTCCAGTTTCCCAGTTTGGGAATAGGACAGCTTCTTCGTCGTTCCAATCAAACCAGGATGAATCACTTTGTAAGAAGCTTGATTTGGATACATAAAGTGGTGGAGAAACACCAGGAAGTTGAATAAATCTCATAGGAGTTGGGATGAAGAAGTTATCCCACTTTCTAATCAGGTGATTCCAGTTTCCCAGTTTGGGAATAGGACAGCTTCTTCGTCGTTCCAATCAAACCAGGATGAATCACTTTGTAAGAAGCTTGATTTGGATACATAAATGGTGGAGAAACACCAGGAAGTTGAATAAATCTCATAGGAGTTGGGATGAAGAAGTTATCCCACTTTCTAATCAGGTGATTCCAGTTTCCCAGTTTGGGAATAGGACAGCTTCTTCGTCGTTCCAATCAAACCAGGATGAATCACTTTGTAAGAAGCTTGATTTGGATACATAAAATGGTGGAGAAACACCAGGAAGTTGAATAAATCTCATAGGAGTTGGGATGAAGAAGTTATCCCACTTTCTAATCAGGTGATTCCAGTTTCCCAGTTTGGGAATAGGACAGCTTCTTCGTCGTTCCAATCAAACCAGGATGAATCACTTTGTAAGAAGCTTGATTTGGATACATAAATGTGGAGAAACACCAGGAAGTTGAATAAATCTCATAGGAGTTGGGATGAAGAAGTTATCCCACTTTCTAATCAGGTGATTCCAGTTTCCCAGTTTGGGAATAGGACAGCTTCTTCGTCGTTCCAATCAAACCAGGATGAATCACTTTGTAAGAAGCTTGATTTGGATACATAAAATGGTGGAGAAACACCAGGAAGTTGAATAAATCTCATAGGAGTTGGGATGAAGAAGTTATCCCACTTTCTAATCAGGTGATTCCAGTTTCCCAGTTTGGGAATAGGACAGCTTCTTCGTCGTTCCAATCAAACCAGGATGAATCACTTTGTAAGAAGCTTGATTTGGATACATAAAATGGTGGAGAAACACCAGGAAGTTGAATAAATCTCATAGGAGTTGGGATGAAGAAGTTATCCCACTTTCTAATCAGGTGATTCCAGTTTCCCAGTTTGGGAATAGGACAGCTTCTTCGTCGTTCCAATCAAACCAGGATGAATCACTTTGTAAGAAGCTTGATTTGGATACATAAAATGGTGGAGAAACACCAGGAAGTTGAATAAATCTCATAGGAGTTGGGATGAAGAAGTTATCCCACTTTCTAATCAGGTGATTCCAGTTTCCCAGTTTGGGAATAGGACAGCTTCTTCGTCGTTCCAATCAAACCAGGATGAATCACTTTGTAAGAAGCTTGATTTGGATACATAAAGGTTGGAGAAACACCAGGAAGTTGAATAAATCTCATAGGAGTTGGGATGAAGAAGTTATCCCACTTTCTAATCAGGTGATTCCAGTTTCCCAGTTTGGGAATAGGACAGCTTCTTCGTCGTTCCAATCAAACCAGGATGAATCACTTTGTAAGAAGCTTGATTTGGATACATAAATGGTGGAGAAACACCAGGAAGTTGAATAAATCTCATAGGAGTTGGGATGAAGAAGTTATCCCACTTTCTAATCAGGTGATTCCAGTTTCCCAGTTTGGGAATAGGACAGCTTCTTCGTCGTTCCAATCAAACCAGGATGAATCACTTTGTAAGAAGCTTGATTTGGATACATAAATGGTGGAGAAACACCAGGAAGTTGAATAAATCTCATAGGAGTTGGGATGAAGAAGTTATCCCACTTTCTAATCAGGTGATTCCAGTTTCCCAGTTTGGGAATAGGACAGCTTCTTCGTCGTTCCAATCAAACCAGGATGAATCACTTTGTAAGAAGCTTGATTTGGATACATAAAATGGTGGAGAAACACCAGGAAGTTGAATAAATCTCATAGGAGTTGGGATGAAGAAGTTATCCCACTTTCTAATCAGGTGATTCCAGTTTCCCAGTTTGGGAATAGGACAGCTTCTTCGTCGTTCCAATCAAACCAGGATGAATCACTTTGTAAGAAGCTTGATTTGGATACATAAAGTGTTGGAGAAACACCAGGAAGTTGAATAAATCTCATAGGAGTTGGGATGAAGAAGTTATCCCACTTTCTAATCAGGTGATTCCAGTTTCCCAGTTTGGGAATAGGACAGCTTCTTCGTCGTTCCAATCAAACCAGGATGAATCACTTTGTAAGAAGCTTGATTTGGATACATAAAATGGTGGAGAAACACCAGGAAGTTGAATAAATCTCATAGGAGTTGGGATGAAGAAGTTATCCCACTTTCTAATCAGGTGATTCCAGTTTCCCAGTTTGGGAATAGGACAGCTTCTTCGTCGTTCCAATCAAACCAGGATGAATCACTTTGTAAGAAGCTTGATTTGGATACATAAATGGTGGAGAAACACCAGGAAGTTGAATAAATCTCATAGGAGTTGGGATGAAGAAGTTATCCCACTTTCTAATCAGGTGATTCCAGTTTCCCAGTTTGGGAATAGGACAGCTTCTTCGTCGTTCCAATCAAACCAGGATGAATCACTTTGTAAGAAGCTTGATTTGGATACATAAATGGTGGAGAAACACCAGGAAGTTGAATAAATCTCATAGGAGTTGGGATGAAGAAGTTATCCCACTTTCTAATCAGGTGATTCCAGTTTCCCAGTTTGGGAATAGGACAGCTTCTTCGTCGTTCCAATCAAACCAGGATGAATCACTTTGTAAGAAGCTTGATTTGGATACATAAATGGTGGAGAAACACCAGGAAGTTGAATAAATCTCATAGGAGTTGGGATGAAGAAGTTATCCCACTTTCTAATCAGGTGATTCCAGTTTCCCAGTTTGGGAATAGGACAGCTTCTTCGTCGTTCCAATCAAACCAGGATGAATCACTTTGTAAGAAGCTTGATTTGGATACATAAAATGGTGGAGAAACACCAGGAAGTTGAATAAATCTCATAGGAGTTGGGATGAAGAAGTTATCCCACTTTCTAATCAGGTGATTCCAGTTTCCCAGTTTGGGAATAGGACAGCTTCTTCGTCGTTCCAATCAAACCAGGATGAATCACTTTGTAAGAAGCTTGATTTGGATACATAAAGGTGGAGAAACACCAGGAAGTTGAATAAATCTCATAGGAGTTGGGATGAAGAAGTTATCCCACTTTCTAATCAGGTGATTCCAGTTTCCCAGTTTGGGAATAGGACAGCTTCTTCGTCGTTCCAATCAAACCAGGATGAATCACTTTGTAAGAAGCTTGATTTGGATACATAAATGGTGGAGAAACACCAGGAAGTTGAATAAATCTCATAGGAGTTGGGATGAAGAAGTTATCCCACTTTCTAATCAGGTGATTCCAGTTTCCCAGTTTGGGAATAGGACAGCTTCTTCGTCGTTCCAATCAAACCAGGATGAATCACTTTGTAAGAAGCTTGATTTGGATACATAAAATGGTGGAGAAACACCAGGAAGTTGAATAAATCTCATAGGAGTTGGGATGAAGAAGTTATCCCACTTTCTAATCAGGTGATTCCAGTTTCCCAGTTTGGGAATAGGACAGCTTCTTCGTCGTTCCAATCAAACCAGGATGAATCACTTTGTAAGAAGCTTGATTTGGATACATAAAATGGTGGAGAAACACCAGGAAGTTGAATAAATCTCATAGGAGTTGGGATGAAGAAGTTATCCCACTTTCTAATCAGGTGATTCCAGTTTCCCAGTTTGGGAATAGGACAGCTTCTTCGTCGTTCCAATCAAACCAGGATGAATCACTTTGTAAGAAGCTTGATTTGGATACATAAATGGTGGAGAAACACCAGGAAGTTGAATAAATCTCATAGGAGTTGGGATGAAGAAGTTATCCCACTTTCTAATCAGGTGATTCCAGTTTCCCAGTTTGGGAATAGGACAGCTTCTTCGTCGTTCCAATCAAACCAGGATGAATCACTTTGTAAGAAGCTTGATTTGGATACATAAAGTGTTGGAGAAACACCAGGAAGTTGAATAAATCTCATAGGAGTTGGGATGAAGAAGTTATCCCACTTTCTAATCAGGTGATTCCAGTTTCCCAGTTTGGGAATAGGACAGCTTCTTCGTCGTTCCAATCAAACCAGGATGAATCACTTTGTAAGAAGCTTGATTTGGATACATAAAATGGTGGAGAAACACCAGGAAGTTGAATAAATCTCATAGGAGTTGGGATGAAGAAGTTATCCCACTTTCTAATCAGGTGATTCCAGTTTCCCAGTTTGGGAATAGGACAGCTTCTTCGTCGTTCCAATCAAACCAGGATGAATCACTTTGTAAGAAGCTTGATTTGGATACATAAAATGGTGGAGAAACACCAGGAAGTTGAATAAATCTCATAGGAGTTGGGATGAAGAAGTTATCCCACTTTCTAATCAGGTGATTCCAGTTTCCCAGTTTGGGAATAGGACAGCTTCTTCGTCGTTCCAATCAAACCAGGATGAATCACTTTGTAAGAAGCTTGATTTGGATACATAAAGGTTGGAGAAACACCAGGAAGTTGAATAAATCTCATAGGAGTTGGGATGAAGAAGTTATCCCACTTTCTAATCAGGTGATTCCAGTTTCCCAGTTTGGGAATAGGACAGCTTCTTCGTCGTTCCAATCAAACCAGGATGAATCACTTTGTAAGAAGCTTGATTTGGATACATAAAATGGTGGAGAAACACCAGGAAGTTGAATAAATCTCATAGGAGTTGGGATGAAGAAGTTATCCCACTTTCTAATCAGGTGATTCCAGTTTCCCAGTTTGGGAATAGGACAGCTTCTTCGTCGTTCCAATCAAACCAGGATGAATCACTTTGTAAGAAGCTTGATTTGGATACATAAAGTGTGGAGAAACACCAGGAAGTTGAATAAATCTCATAGGAGTTGGGATGAAGAAGTTATCCCACTTTCTAATCAGGTGATTCCAGTTTCCCAGTTTGGGAATAGGACAGCTTCTTCGTCGTTCCAATCAAACCAGGATGAATCACTTTGTAAGAAGCTTGATTTGGATACATAAAATGGTGGAGAAACACCAGGAAGTTGAATAAATCTCATAGGAGTTGGGATGAAGAAGTTATCCCACTTTCTAATCAGGTGATTCCAGTTTCCCAGTTTGGGAATAGGACAGCTTCTTCGTCGTTCCAATCAAACCAGGATGAATCACTTTGTAAGAAGCTTGATTTGGATACATAAATGTGGAGAAACACCAGGAAGTTGAATAAATCTCATAGGAGTTGGGATGAAGAAGTTATCCCACTTTCTAATCAGGTGATTCCAGTTTCCCAGTTTGGGAATAGGACAGCTTCTTCGTCGTTCCAATCAAACCAGGATGAATCACTTTGTAAGAAGCTTGATTTGGATACATAAATGGTGGAGAAACACCAGGAAGTTGAATAAATCTCATAGGAGTTGGGATGAAGAAGTTATCCCACTTTCTAATCAGGTGATTCCAGTTTCCCAGTTTGGGAATAGGACAGCTTCTTCGTCGTTCCAATCAAACCAGGATGAATCACTTTGTAAGAAGCTTGATTTGGATACATAAAATGGTGGAGAAACACCAGGAAGTTGAATAAATCTCATAGGAGTTGGGATGAAGAAGTTATCCCACTTTCTAATCAGGTGATTCCAGTTTCCCAGTTTGGGAATAGGACAGCTTCTTCGTCGTTCCAATCAAACCAGGATGAATCACTTTGTAAGAAGCTTGATTTGGATACATAAAATGGTGGAGAAACACCAGGAAGTTGAATAAATCTCATAGGAGTTGGGATGAAGAAGTTATCCCACTTTCTAATCAGGTGATTCCAGTTTCCCAGTTTGGGAATAGGACAGCTTCTTCGTCGTTCCAATCAAACCAGGATGAATCACTTTGTAAGAAGCTTGATTTGGATACATAAAGTGTGGAGAAACACCAGGAAGTTGAATAAATCTCATAGGAGTTGGGATGAAGAAGTTATCCCACTTTCTAATCAGGTGATTCCAGTTTCCCAGTTTGGGAATAGGACAGCTTCTTCGTCGTTCCAATCAAACCAGGATGAATCACTTTGTAAGAAGCTTGATTTGGATACATAAATGGTGGAGAAACACCAGGAAGTTGAATAAATCTCATAGGAGTTGGGATGAAGAAGTTATCCCACTTTCTAATCAGGTGATTCCAGTTTCCCAGTTTGGGAATAGGACAGCTTCTTCGTCGTTCCAATCAAACCAGGATGAATCACTTTGTAAGAAGCTTGATTTGGATACATAAAATGGTGGAGAAACACCAGGAAGTTGAATAAATCTCATAGGAGTTGGGATGAAGAAGTTATCCCACTTTCTAATCAGGTGATTCCAGTTTCCCAGTTTGGGAATAGGACAGCTTCTTCGTCGTTCCAATCAAACCAGGATGAATCACTTTGTAAGAAGCTTGATTTGGATACATAAATGTTGGAGAAACACCAGGAAGTTGAATAAATCTCATAGGAGTTGGGATGAAGAAGTTATCCCACTTTCTAATCAGGTGATTCCAGTTTCCCAGTTTGGGAATAGGACAGCTTCTTCGTCGTTCCAATCAAACCAGGATGAATCACTTTGTAAGAAGCTTGATTTGGATACATAAATGGTGGAGAAACACCAGGAAGTTGAATAAATCTCATAGGAGTTGGGATGAAGAAGTTATCCCACTTTCTAATCAGGTGATTCCAGTTTCCCAGTTTGGGAATAGGACAGCTTCTTCGTCGTTCCAATCAAACCAGGATGAATCACTTTGTAAGAAGCTTGATTTGGATACATAAAATGGTGGAGAAACACCAGGAAGTTGAATAAATCTCATAGGAGTTGGGATGAAGAAGTTATCCCACTTTCTAATCAGGTGATTCCAGTTTCCCAGTTTGGGAATAGGACAGCTTCTTCGTCGTTCCAATCAAACCAGGATGAATCACTTTGTAAGAAGCTTGATTTGGATACATAAAATGGTGGAGAAACACCAGGAAGTTGAATAAATCTCATAGGAGTTGGGATGAAGAAGTTATCCCACTTTCTAATCAGGTGATTCCAGTTTCCCAGTTTGGGAATAGGACAGCTTCTTCGTCGTTCCAATCAAACCAGGATGAATCACTTTGTAAGAAGCTTGATTTGGATACATAAATGGTGGAGAAACACCAGGAAGTTGAATAAATCTCATAGGAGTTGGGATGAAGAAGTTATCCCACTTTCTAATCAGGTGATTCCAGTTTCCCAGTTTGGGAATAGGACAGCTTCTTCGTCGTTCCAATCAAACCAGGATGAATCACTTTGTAAGAAGCTTGATTTGGATACATAAATGGTGGAGAAACACCAGGAAGTTGAATAAATCTCATAGGAGTTGGGATGAAGAAGTTATCCCACTTTCTAATCAGGTGATTCCAGTTTCCCAGTTTGGGAATAGGACAGCTTCTTCGTCGTTCCAATCAAACCAGGATGAATCACTTTGTAAGAAGCTTGATTTGGATACATAAATGGTGGAGAAACACCAGGAAGTTGAATAAATCTCATAGGAGTTGGGATGAAGAAGTTATCCCACTTTCTAATCAGGTGATTCCAGTTTCCCAGTTTGGGAATAGGACAGCTTCTTCGTCGTTCCAATCAAACCAGGATGAATCACTTTGTAAGAAGCTTGATTTGGATACATAAATGGTTGGAGAAACACCAGGAAGTTGAATAAATCTCATAGGAGTTGGGATGAAGAAGTTATCCCACTTTCTAATCAGGTGATTCCAGTTTCCCAGTTTGGGAATAGGACAGCTTCTTCGTCGTTCCAATCAAACCAGGATGAATCACTTTGTAAGAAGCTTGATTTGGATACATAAAATGGTGGAGAAACACCAGGAAGTTGAATAAATCTCATAGGAGTTGGGATGAAGAAGTTATCCCACTTTCTAATCAGGTGATTCCAGTTTCCCAGTTTGGGAATAGGACAGCTTCTTCGTCGTTCCAATCAAACCAGGATGAATCACTTTGTAAGAAGCTTGATTTGGAT
Source organism: Brassica rapa (assembly GCF_000309985.2). Taxonomy (NCBI): domain Eukaryota; kingdom Viridiplantae; phylum Streptophyta; class Magnoliopsida; order Brassicales; family Brassicaceae; genus Brassica; species Brassica rapa. Next base: position 6,653 of record NW_022610362.1, on the reverse strand, counting down.
ACATAAAATGGTGGAGAAACACCAGGAAGTTGAATAAATCTCATAGGAGTTGGGATGAAGAAGTTATCCCACTTTCTAATCAGGTGATTCCAGTTTCCCAGTTTGGGAATAGGACAGCTTCTTCGTCGTTCCAATCAAACCAGGATGAATCACTTTGTAAGAAGCTTGATTTGGATACATAAATGGTGGAGAAACACCAGGAAGTTGAATAAATCTCATAGGAGTTGGGATGAAGAAGTTATCCCACTTTCTAATCAGGTGATTCCAGTTTCCCAGTTTGGGAATAGGACAGCTTCTTCGTCGTTCCAATCAAACCAGGATGAATCACTTTGTAAGAAGCTTGATTTGGATACATAAATGGTGGAGAAACACCAGGAAGTTGAATAAATCTCATAGGAGTTGGGATGAAGAAGTTATCCCACTTTCTAATCAGGTGATTCCAGTTTCCCAGTTTGGGAATAGGACAGCTTCTTCGTCGTTCCAATCAAACCAGGATGAATCACTTTGTAAGAAGCTTGATTTGGATACATAAAGTGTGGAGAAACACCAGGAAGTTGAATAAATCTCATAGGAGTTGGGATGAAGAAGTTATCCCACTTTCTAATCAGGTGATTCCAGTTTCCCAGTTTGGGAATAGGACAGCTTCTTCGTCGTTCCAATCAAACCAGGATGAATCACTTTGTAAGAAGCTTGATTTGGATACATAAAATGGTGGAGAAACACCAGGAAGTTGAATAAATCTCATAGGAGTTGGGATGAAGAAGTTATCCCACTTTCTAATCAGGTGATTCCAGTTTCCCAGTTTGGGAATAGGACAGCTTCTTCGTCGTTCCAATCAAACCAGGATGAATCACTTTGTAAGAAGCTTGATTTGGATACATAAATGGTGGAGAAACACCAGGAAGTTGAATAAATCTCATAGGAGTTGGGATGAAGAAGTTATCCCACTTTCTAATCAGGTGATTCCAGTTTCCCAGTTTGGGAATAGGACAGCTTCTTCGTCGTTCCAATCAAACCAGGATGAATCACTTTGTAAGAAGCTTGATTTGGATACATAAATGGTGGAGAAACACCAGGAAGTTGAATAAATCTCATAGGAGTTGGGATGAAGAAGTTATCCCACTTTCTAATCAGGTGATTCCAGTTTCCCAGTTTGGGAATAGGACAGCTTCTTCGTCGTTCCAATCAAACCAGGATGAATCACTTTGTAAGAAGCTTGATTTGGATACATAAAATGGTGGAGAAACACCAGGAAGTTGAATAAATCTCATAGGAGTTGGGATGAAGAAGTTATCCCACTTTCTAATCAGGTGATTCCAGTTTCCCAGTTTGGGAATAGGACAGCTTCTTCGTCGTTCCAATCAAACCAGGATGAATCACTTTGTAAGAAGCTTGATTTGGATACATAAATGGTGGAGAAACACCAGGAAGTTGAATAAATCTCATAGGAGTTGGGATGAAGAAGTTATCCCACTTTCTAATCAGGTGATTCCAGTTTCCCAGTTTGGGAATAGGACAGCTTCTTCGTCGTTCCAATCAAACCAGGATGAATCACTTTGTAAGAAGCTTGATTTGGATACATAAATGGTGGAGAAACACCAGGAAGTTGAATAAATCTCATAGGAGTTGGGATGAAGAAGTTATCCCACTTTCTAATCAGGTGATTCCAGTTTCCCAGTTTGGGAATAGGACAGCTTCTTCGTCGTTCCAATCAAACCAGGATGAATCACTTTGTAAGAAGCTTGATTTGGATACATAAATGTTGGAGAAACACCAGGAAGTTGAATAAATCTCATAGGAGTTGGGATGAAGAAGTTATCCCACTTTCTAATCAGGTGATTCCAGTTTCCCAGTTTGGGAATAGGACAGCTTCTTCGTCGTTCCAATCAAACCAGGATGAATCACTTTGTAAGAAGCTTGATTTGGATACATAAATGGTGGAGAAACACCAGGAAGTTGAATAAATCTCATAGGAGTTGGGATGAAGAAGTTATCCCACTTTCTAATCAGGTGATTCCAGTTTCCCAGTTTGGGAATAGGACAGCTTCTTCGTCGTTCCAATCAAACCAGGATGAATCACTTTGTAAGAAGCTTGATTTGGATACATAAAATGGTGGAGAAACACCAGGAAGTTGAATAAATCTCATAGGAGTTGGGATGAAGAAGTTATCCCACTTTCTAATCAGGTGATTCCAGTTTCCCAGTTTGGGAATAGGACAGCTTCTTCGTCGTTCCAATCAAACCAGGATGAATCACTTTGTAAGAAGCTTGATTTGGATACATAAAGGTGGAGAAACACCAGGAAGTTGAATAAATCTCATAGGAGTTGGGATGAAGAAGTTATCCCACTTTCTAATCAGGTGATTCCAGTTTCCCAGTTTGGGAATAGGACAGCTTCTTCGTCGTTCCAATCAAACCAGGATGAATCACTTTGTAAGAAGCTTGATTTGGATACATAAATGGTGGAGAAACACCAGGAAGTTGAATAAATCTCATAGGAGTTGGGATGAAGAAGTTATCCCACTTTCTAATCAGGTGATTCCAGTTTCCCAGTTTGGGAATAGGACAGCTTCTTCGTCGTTCCAATCAAACCAGGATGAATCACTTTGTAAGAAGCTTGATTTGGATACATAAAATGGTGGAGAAACACCAGGAAGTTGAATAAATCTCATAGGAGTTGGGATGAAGAAGTTATCCCACTTTCTAATCAGGTGATTCCAGTTTCCCAGTTTGGGAATAGGACAGCTTCTTCGTCGTTCCAATCAAACCAGGATGAATCACTTTGTAAGAAGCTTGATTTGGATACATAAAATGGTGGAGAAACACCAGGAAGTTGAATAAATCTCATAGGAGTTGGGATGAAGAAGTTATCCCACTTTCTAATCAGGTGATTCCAGTTTCCCAGTTTGGGAATAGGACAGCTTCTTCGTCGTTCCAATCAAACCAGGATGAATCACTTTGTAAGAAGCTTGATTTGGATACATAAATGTGGAGAAACACCAGGAAGTTGAATAAATCTCATAGGAGTTGGGATGAAGAAGTTATCCCACTTTCTAATCAGGTGATTCCAGTTTCCCAGTTTGGGAATAGGACAGCTTCTTCGTCGTTCCAATCAAACCAGGATGAATCACTTTGTAAGAAGCTTGATTTGGATACATAAAATGGTGGAGAAACACCAGGAAGTTGAATAAATCTCATAGGAGTTGGGATGAAGAAGTTATCCCACTTTCTAATCAGGTGATTCCAGTTTCCCAGTTTGGGAATAGGACAGCTTCTTCGTCGTTCCAATGAAACCACGATGAATCACTTTGTAAGAAGCTTGATTTGGATACATAAAATGTTGGAGAAACACCAGGAAGTTGAATAAATCTCATAGGAGTTGGGATGAAGAAGTTATCCCACTTTCTAATCAGGTGATTCCAGTTTCCCAGTTTGGGAATAGGACAGCTTCTTCGTCGTTCCAATCAAACCAGGATGAATCACTTTGTAAGAAGCTTGATTTGGATACATAAAATGGTGGAGAAACACCAGGAAGTTGAATAAATCTCATAGGAGTTGGGATGAAGAAGTTATCCCACTTTCTAATCAGGTGATTCCAGTTTCCCAGTTTGGGAATAGGACAGCTTCTTCGTCGTTCCAATCAAACCAGGATGAATCACTTTGTAAGAAGCTTGATTTGGATACATAAAATGGTGGAGAAACACCAGGAAGTTGAATAAATCTCATAGGAGTTGGGATGAAGAAGTTATCCCACTTTCTAATCAGGTGATTCCAGTTTCCCAGTTTGGGAATAGGACAGCTTCTTCGTCGTTCCAATCAAACCAGGATGAATCACTTTGTAAGAAGCTTGATTTGGATACATAAAGGTTGGAGAAACACCAGGAAGTTGAATAAATCTCATAGGAGTTGGGATGAAGAAGTTATCCCACTTTCTAATCAGGTGATTCCAGTTTCCCAGTTTGGGAATAGGACAGCTTCTTCGTCGTTCCAATCAAACCAGGATGAATCACTTTGTAAGAAGCTTGATTTGGATACATAAAGTGGTGGAGAAACACCAGGAAGTTGAATAAATCTCATAGGAGTTGGGATGAAGAAGTTATCCCACTTTCTAATCAGGTGATTCCAGTTTCCCAGTTTGGGAATAGGACAGCTTCTTCGTCGTTCCAATCAAACCAGGATGAATCACTTTGTAAGAAGCTTGATTTGGATACATAAAGTGTTGGAGAAACACCAGGAAGTTGAATAAATCTCATAGGAGTTGGGATGAAGAAGTTATCCCACTTTCTAATCAGGTGATTCCAGTTTCCCAGTTTGGGAATAGGACAGCTTCTTCGTCGTTCCAATCAAACCAGGATGAATCACTTTGTAAGAAGCTTGATTTGGATACATAAAATGGTGGAGAAACACCAGGAAGTTGAATAAATCTCATAGGAGTTGGGATGAAGAAGTTATCCCACTTTCTAATCAGGTGATTCCAGTTTCCCAGTTTGGGAATAGGACAGCTTATTCGTCGTTCCAATGAAACCACGATGAATCACTTTGTAAGAAGCTTGATTTGGATACATAAATGTTGGAGAAACACCAGGAAGTTGAATAAATCTCATAGGAGTTGGGATGAAGAAGTTATCCCACTTTCTAATCAGGTGATTCCAGTTTCCCAGTTTGGGAATAGGACAGCTTCTTCGTCGTTCCAATCAAACCAGGATGAATCACTTTGTAAGAAGCTTGATTTGGATACATAAAATGGTGGAGAAACACCAGGAAGTTGAATAAATCTCATAGGAGTTGGGATGAAGAAGTTATCCCACTTTCTAATCAGGTGATTCCAGTTTCCCAGTTTGGGAATAGGACAGCTTCTTCGTCGTTCCAATCAAACCAGGATGAATCACTTTGTAAGAAGCTTGATTTGGATACATAAAGTGTTGGAGAAACACCAGGAAGTTGAATAAATCTCATAGGAGTTGGGATGAAGAAGTTATCCCACTTTCTAATCAGGTGATTCCAGTTTCCCAGTTTGGGAATAGGACAGCTTCTTCGTCGTTCCAATCAAACCAGGATGAATCACTTTGTAAGAAGCTTGATTTGGATACATAAAATGGTGGAGAAACACCAGGAAGTTGAATAAATCTCATAGGAGTTGGGATGAAGAAGTTATCCCACTTTCTAATCAGGTGATTCCAGTTTCCCAGTTTGGGAATAGGACAGCTTCTTCGTCGTTCCAATCAAACCAGGATGAATCACTTTGTAAGAAGCTTGATTTGGATACATAAAATGGTGGAGAAACACCAGGAAGTTGAATAAATCTCATAGGAGTTGGGATGAAGAAGTTATCCCACTTTCTAATCAGGTGATTCCAGTTTCCCAGTTTGGGAATAGGACAGCTTCTTCGTCGTTCCAATCAAACCAGGATGAATCACTTTGTAAGAAGCTTGATTTGGATACATAAAGTGGTGGAGAAACACCAGGAAGTTGAATAAATCTCATAGGAGTTGGGATGAAGAAGTTATCCCACTTTCTAATCAGGTGATTCCAGTTTCCCAGTTTGGGAATAGGACAGCTTCTTCGTCGTTCCAATCAAACCAGGATGAATCACTTTGTAAGAAGCTTGATTTGGATACATAAATGGTGGAGAAACACCAGGAAGTTGAATAAATCTCATAGGAGTTGGGATGAAGAAGTTATCCCACTTTCTAATCAGGTGATTCCAGTTTCCCAGTTTGGGAATAGGACAGCTTCTTCGTCGTTCCAATCAAACCAGGATGAATCACTTTGTAAGAAGCTTGATTTGGATACATAAAGGTTGGAGAAACACCAGGAAGTTGAATAAATCTCATAGGAGTTGGGATGAAGAAGTTATCCCACTTTCTAATCAGGTGATTCCAGTTTCCCAGTTTGGGAATAGGACAGCTTCTTCGTCGTTCCAATCAAACCAGGATGAATCACTTTGTAAGAAGCTTGATTTGGATACATAAATGGTGGAGAAACACCAGGAAGTTGAATAAATCTCATAGGAGTTGGGATGAAGAAGTTATCCCACTTTCTAATCAGGTGATTCCAGTTTCCCAGTTTGGGAATAGGACAGCTTCTTCGTCGTTCCAATCAAACCAGGATGAATCACTTTGTAAGAAGCTTGATTTGGATACATAAAATGGTGGAGAATCACCAGGAAGTTGAATAAATCTCATAGGAGTTGGGATGAAGAAGTTATCCAACTTTCTAATCAGGTGATTCCAGTTTCCCAGTTTGGGAATAGGACAGCTTCTTCGTCGTTCCAATCAAACCAGGATGAATCACTTTGTAAGAAGCTTGATTTGGTTACATAAAGTGTTGGAGAATCACCAGGAAGTTGAATAAATCTCATAGGAGTTGGGATGAAGAAGTTATCCCACTTTCTAATCAGGTGATTCCAGTTTCCCAGTTTGGGAATAGGACAGCTTCTTCATCGTTCTAATCAAACCAGGATGAATCACTTAGTTAGAAGCTTGATTTGGATACATAAAGTGTTGGAGAAACATCAGGAAGTTGAATAAATCTCATAAGAGTTGGGATGAATGAGTTATCCCACTTTCTAATCAGGTGATTCCAGTTTCCCAGTTTGGGAATAGGACAGCTTCTTTGTCGTTCCAATCAAACCAGGATGAATCACTTTGTAA
>NW_022610361.1:0-49410 GCF_000309985.2 Brassica rapa | reverse complement strand
ACGACCGAGCGTCCGTCTCGCTCGGTCGCTACGTAGCGGACCGCGGCTCGAGCCAAAGTTGTGGTCGCTGCATAGCGACCGAATCTCTTTCCGACATCGGGTATGACACCAGTCCATGCTTTCTCGTCAAACCTTCAAATGCTATCTCCCGAAGACCGTAGCGAGCTCAGTCTATGTTTTCCGCTATTCTAAATCATCGATCAAACTTTGCGGATTAGAAACCGCGGAAAGTTCTTTCTTTGTCGAAAGAAATCGTAGTAAACTCTTCGAGTCGGAAGACGGCCAAAGGGACCTAAAACACGACTCGAGAGCCCATCCTGCGATTTCTTAACCAAAAGCCCGTAAACCACAGCCCGGTTTACGCTTGGTCCACAAGGAAGGATAAATGTCAAGTTTCCGCAGATAAATACGGAAGTTTTGAAGATAATTGTGAAAATCGGGAAAAATGGAATATCTCCATTTTTATGCTATGACGGCTTAAGGGCAGAAGAGTAAAAGCGTAAACCGACCTTGGAGCTAGTATATAAGGAGTCCTAGGCGAGGAGCATGGGAGAGAGCTTTTTAGACTCGGAATTCTCGGCACTTAGAAACTTTAGGCTTTATTCTCGACAAGTTCGGTTTCTATGACTGGCACTCAATTACTAGACGAACTCGCCCAGGCAGTTCGATCTCTTGTCCAGCTCTATCAATTGAACTACGTTCGGCTTGATCCTCGAAGGGGTACGTAGGCAGCCTTTAACAAGGTTCAGTCCGAAATCAATCAAAAACCTTTTTTGTATCTTTTTCGTCTTTGTTATCGAGCTGCGACTTAACTAGGTTTGAGCTTTTAGGCCGCTAGAACTAGGTAACTCGCTGACAGCCTTTGCAGCAAAGCTTTTATGATCTCTTGTAATGATATCGCGCAATGCTCTTACGCAGATTCGAAATAAGATCTACTGTTTTCTCTAAACTCGGTTGTTATCTTTTCACGATTTCCACAGGTATTTGAGTCACTTGTGTTGGCTCTCGCAGAGATCCGGGACCTCTGGGAAATTAGGGTTTTCTTAGTTTCCTAATTTAAACTTAAATCGACAGTGTGAATTTCGGTTCCCACACTAGGCATATAGCTCTTTATCATAGGTGGGGTAATTGAGGGCGGCTCCACTCAATTTCTCACTGAAGAAGGCCACTGGCCGGCCTCCTTGGGTCAGTACGGCTCCTATCCCTGTCCTGAAGCATCACACTCAATCTCAAAAGGTTTATCAAAGTTAGGAAGAGTTAGAACCGGTGCTTGCATTGTCAAGCTATATTTAAGCCTGTTGAAAGAGTCCTCTGGGCAGGGCCCAAGCAAAGGTTACATTCTTCTTGATCACGGAGGTCATGGGGCGGCAATGGTACTGAAGTCCTTCAAATCGTCGATAGAAACTGGCCATCCATGGAAGCTGCGGATATGTCCGATCGTGGGTCGGAGTCGGCCAGTCTTGTATCGCCTTGATCTTCTCCTCATCAACCTTCAGTCCCTGTGAACTCACAACAAAGCCTAAAAATACCAACTGATCAGTGCAGAATACACATTTCTTAAGGTTAGCATAAAGGCCTTCTTGCCTTAAGGCTTTCAAAACCTGTTCTAGGTGTCACATGTGTTCAGTTAAAGACCTGCTGTAAATCAAGATATCATCAAAGTATACAACCACGAATTTACCAATGTAAGGTCGGAGGACCTCATTCATGAGTCTCATGAAAGTACTAGGGGCGTTGTAAGGCCAAACGGCATCACCAGCACTCGTATCGACCTTGCTTGGTCTTGAAGGCGGTTTTCCACTCATCTCCTTCCTTCATGCGGACTTGATGGTATCCACTCCTGAGATCAATCTTAGAAAACACAACAGACCCACTCAGTTCATTCAACATATCATCTAATCTGGGTATAGGGTACGATATTTGATGGTTATGTTGTTGATGGCTCGGCAGTCACACACATGCGCCACGTCCCATCTTCTTAGGCACTAGTAGGACCGGGACCGCACAGGGACTAAGGCTCTCGCGGATGTAGCCTTTGTCCATGAGATCTTGGACCTGCCGTTCCAGCTCCTTAGCTTCCTCAGGGTTTGACACGGTAAGCAGCTCGGTTGGTACAGGGCGCGCTGGGTACAAGGTCGATCTGATGTTCTATGCCATGGACAGAGGGTAAACCGGCTGGAATATCATCAGGAAAGACATCCTTGTAACGTCCCATGAGGTCTTGTACTACGTCCGGTACTTCAGGAGCTTTTAAACCTGCAAAATAACCTTCCTTAAAGATCATTAGTAGCACCTATGTCTGACGTTGTAATGATTTAAGCACTTGTTCGGAAGTCATGTAAAGGTTAGTGTTACTTACCTGGCCGGACTGCGTCATGGCCTTTTGCATATCATGAACTTCTTGAGGCTGAGAGGGTGCTAGGCTGTGCTTCTGTTGTTGTGGACCAAAACTATAGATGTTGGTGCGTCCATGGTGAGAGTCTCCTTGTCAAACTGCCACGGCTTCCTAGAAGTATATGGCCGCTTGCATGGGCACAACATCACACTTGACCTGGTCTTGGTACTTGCCAATACTGAAGGACACAACAACTTGTTCGGCAATCTTGAGCTCAGTCTCATCATTGAGACATTTGAGACGGTATGGCCGAGGATGGGCAGTTTTGACCAACCCTAGCTTATCAACAAGATACTTGCTAGCCACGTTAGTAACAAGATCCGCCATCTATGATCAAACTACATACCTTGTGATCAACACTACATCTCTGTGTGAAAGATGTTCTCCCGCTGGATGGTCTCTCGATCAAAGAGGGTGCTAAGAGCTCTCCGGGTCACTAGCAGCTCGCCTGTCTCCGGGTAGTCGGTTACTTCTTCATCAGAGATCACTGCCGCGGCCTCTGCCTCATCTTGGGATTCATACTCGCCATCCCCCTTTAGGACCATCACTCGTTTGTTTGGACAATCCCGAGCGTAGTGGCCCTTCCACTGACACTTATAACAAATGATGTCACGGGTACGCAACGATTGGGCTTGAGTCTTACCCTGCTCCGGCTTGGATGCATTCGACGATTCAGTCTGGTTTGTCTTGAATCAGCTCTCAATCTCAATCGTCTTGCCCTTGTCGCCTTGCTTTGAGCCCGGTTGAGTCCACGCAGGTTTGCTGCGGTTGGTGCTGGCCGTCTTGCGCTTGATGTGCTGCTCGGCTTGCGTAGAAAAGTGCAACAGGTCGTTGAAGTCTTCATACTGTTGCCTCTCCACCTTGCGGGCAATGCGGTCTTGCAACCCTTCCAGAAATTGGGACATCATTGTCTCTTCGGGCTCGTCGGTCTCAAGCTTATTCCTAAGTGCCTCGAACTCCTCAAAGTACTCCTCCACAGTCTTAGTTCCCTGCGTAAGTTTACGAAAACGTTTTAGTACATCACGCTTGGTAGTAAGATGGAATGTACCTGCGCGAAGCTTGGTCCGCATCTCGGTCCAATTACGCGCTCTCCACACTGGCCCGGACTTTGCAACGTCTCGATCCCACCACGAAAGAGCATTGTCCGTCAGCTGGGCTGCTGCTAGGGCGACCTTCTTGCCCTCACTATATTGGTAATAGTCGAAGATGTACTCCACGCGTTTATCCCACACGATGTAGGCATCCGGATCAACCTTGCCGGCAAACGTTGGGGGGTGAAGCTTAAGCGCCTTGCCTCCCAACCAGGCCTCTTCCTCCTCTCGGTCTCGACCTCCTCTATGGTCGTGGCCTCCTCCTACTTGAGCCCGCGGTCCTCGCACGTTCCTCCTACCTCCCCGGTTCGGCCTCTCCTCATCCTGACTGCGCATATCATCAGTACTGTCCGCGTCCGAGTCAGTGTCATGCGGGTCCGGCAGATGCCTTCCTGTGGTCGAGGTCCGTTGGGCCTGCCTCCCAGTCGTAGCTGAGCAAGCTCGGCGGTGATAGTCCTAAGGCTCGCCCTCAGTTCTTCATCGTCAGCTAGGAGCTGAGCGTTTATGGCCGCTTGGTCTTGACCTACATCTCCCATGGTTCTCTGAAAAGATACTCAAGAAAGATTAAAAGGCAAGAGGGGGGTTAAATAGTTGCTTGGGTCGGATACTTGGAGTATCGACCAAGACTAGGAGTGAATGCAAAAAGTTAAGACAAAATCGAATCTAGTTTGAAAAAGGAAAGAGGAATATTTTTTTTTTTATTTTCGAAAACTTGGAAAGAAAGTAAAACTACTTAAATTTTTTTTTTTTTAATGTAAAAAATCGAAAACTTGGAGAACAAACCGAAATTTAAAAATAAGGAAAGTAAATATTTTGTTTTGAATGTGACGGCTAGGGTTCAGAAAGAACTGAGTTTTGCAGGAAACTTCAGCTCTAATACCAAAATGTTGTAGGCACGGGTCGGAGGGTCGAACGGATGGACGGACGGACGGACGGATGGCCGTTCCACGGTTCAGCTTGCTCAGATGGATGGTACGGCCGCTCGTCTCTTGCTTGTGATCGAACCTGTAACAGATATGAACTTTTAGTGAGTTTTCAATAGGAACAAGAACAGAAACAAGATATGATTCTTTTGGTTTTTATGGATTGGATGAATGAAATCTAAAACAAAAGATAAAGAAAAGAGTAGATTGGCGGATGTGATCTGCTGCTGGACGTATGTCTCTCTCAACAAGATGCCTAGGTCGGTTAGGAAGATAGATATGGATCCGGCTCTTGCTGGACGTATGTCTCTCTCAAGATTCGGACAAGGATTGGAATGGATCGATGGACGCCACAAAGAACATGGATCGGCTCTTTGATATGTCACACGGCTGCTCTCAATGGTTTCGCACAACTGAAAGACTAGGGTTCTTTGCTAAAGCAAAAACGATTTCATAAAAGACTTTGCCGAAAAGTGGCAACTACAAGGGTTTAAATAGATGTTCCTTACTGGAATTTAAAGATAAAAAGGGCCTAGACAATGGCCAAAGTCTTAACCGAAATAAAATAAAGAAAACAATAGACGGTCGCGGTTTGAGATGTCCGGATCAGAACTCATAGTATGCTTGCTTGTTGCCTCATTAAAACCTTTCGGGAAAACCCAGTGGGACAAAACCTCGATAAGGAAAAAGAGTACACACATACTACTCCTTCTGATGGTCGGCTATATCTCTGAACCGGAAGCAAGTTGGTTGGATGGATTGAGTATGAAGGTGGAAATGATCAGGCCGGCTTCATTCTGGCCGATGGAGGAGAACTGGCTCGAATGGAAGGGGTCTGGAACCTCTAGTGGTTCCACCGTTGTCTTCCAACTTCAAGTAAGACAACTCCTGGATCAATAGTTGCTTGAACCCGTTTGTTCCTGTGCAAGCAACTCCTGGACAGCTTTGGCAAATCCAGCTCTTATAACTCTTGAACCGGACCTTGTGGTAGGACCTTTGCGGATAATGGGTACTACAACACAAACAGTCCACGGGAAGGGCCAGCATGCTGAGTCCAAGGACCAACAAGCTGATATGTGTACTGATGGACAGCCACAGACGTCCTGTGTGTGTGCTGACGGACAAACACAGACACGAACAGACAGCCACATACGTCCTGTGTGTGCTGACGGACAGACACGTACGTCCTGTGTGCGCTGGCGGACACCCACGGAAGTCCTGTGTGTACTGAACAGACAACACACGTGGGCCAAAATCATCCAAACAGTCCAGAAGAAAGGCCAGCATGCTGAGTCCAAGGACCAACGTGCTGATATGTGTACTGATGGACAGCCACGGACGTCCTGTGTGTGCTGACGGACACACGCGGACACACACGGACACACACACACAGCCACAGACGTCCAATGTGTGCTGACGGACACACACGGACAGCCACAGACGTCCTGTGTGTGCTGACGGACAGCCACAGACAGCCACGGACGACCTGTGTGTGCTAGTGGACACCCACGGATGTCCTGTGTGTACTGAACAAACAGCCCACGTGGGACAAAATCACCCAAACAGTCCACGGGAAGGGCCAGCATGCTGAGTCCAAGGACCAACGTGCTGATATGTGTACAAATGGACAGCACGGACGTCCTGTGTGCTGACGGACACACACGGACAGCCCGGACGTCCTGTTTGTGCTGACGGACACACACAGGCATTATGTGTGTGCTGACGGACACACACGGACGTCCTGTGTGTGCTGAAAGACACCCACGGACGTCCTGTGTGTACTGAACAGACAGCCCACATGGCCAAAATCATCCAAACAGTCCATGGGAAGGGCCAGCGTGCTGATATATGTACTGATGGACAGCCACGGACGTCCTGTGTGTGCTCGCGGACAGACATGGACACACACGGACAGCCACAGACGTCCTGTTTGTGCTGACCGACACACACAAACGTCCTGTATGTGCTGGCGGACACCCATGGACGTCATGTGTGTACTGAACAGACAGCCCACGTGGGCCAAAATCACCCGAACAGTCCACGGGAAGGGCCAGCGTGCTGAGTCCAAGGACCAGCGTGCTGATATGTGTACTAATGGACAGCCACAGACATCCTGTGTGTGTGCTGACGGACACACACAGACACGAACGGACAGCCACAGATGTCCTGTGTGTGCTGCCGGACACCTACGGACAGCCAAGGAACGTCCTGTGTGTGCTGGCGGACACTCCACGGACGTCCTGTGTACTGAACAGACAGCCCACGTGGGCCAAAGTCACCCAAACAGTCCACGGGAAGGGCCAGCGTGCTGAGTCCAAGGGACCAACAAAGCTGATATGTGTACTGATGGACAGCCACGGACGTCCTGCGTGTGTGCTGACGGACACACACAGACACGAATGGGCAGCCACAGATGTCCTGTGTGTGCTGACGTGACAGACACGGACGTCCCGTGTGTGCTGCGGACACCCACGGACGTCCTGTGTGTACTGACAGACAGCCCACGTGGGCCAAAATTATTCCAAACAGTCCATGGGAAGGGCCAGCGTGCTGAGTCCAAGGACCAACGTGCTGATATGTGTACTGATGGACAGGCACGGACGTCCTGTGTGTGCTGACGGACACACACGGACACACACGGACACACACACACAGCCACAGACGTCCAGTGTGTGCTGACGGACACACACGGACATCCTGTTTGTGCTGACGGACACCACAGACGTCCTGTGTGTGCTGACGGACACCACAGACGTCATGTGTGTGCTGATGGACACACACGAACAGCCACAGACGTCCTGTTTGTGCTGACCGGACAGTCACAGACAGCCACGGATGACCTGTGTGTGCTGGCGGACACCCACAGACGTCCTATGTGTACTGAACAAACAGCCCACGTGGCCAAAATCACCCAAACAGCCCACCAGGAAGGGCCAGCGTGCTGAATCCAAGGACCAACATGCTGATATGTGTACTGATGGACAGCCACGGCCGTCCTGTGTGTGCTGACGGACACACACGGACAGCCCCGAACGTCCTGTTTTGTTTATGGAACACATAGATGTCCTGTGTGTGCTGACGGACTCACACGGAGATCCCCGGACGTCCTATTTGTGCTGACGGACACACACGGACGTCCTGTTTTGTGCTGACGGACACACACGGACGTCCTGTGTGTGCTGACAGACACACATGGACGTCCTGTGTGTACTGAAGAGAGAGCCCACATGGGCCAAAATACTCAAACAGTCCACGGAAAGGGTCCGCGTGCTGAGTCAAGGACCAACGTGCTGATATGTGTACTGATGGACAGCCACAAAACGTCTTGTGTGTGCTGACGTACACACACGGACAGCCACTGACGTCCTGTGTGTGTTGACGGACTGCCACGGACAGCCACAGACGTCCTGTGTGTGCTGGCGGACACCCACGGACGTCCTGTGTGTGCTGGCGGACACCCACGACGTCCTGTGTGTAATGACAGACAGCCCACGTAGGCCAAATCACACCAAAACAGTCCACCGGAAGGGCCAGCGTGCTGAGTCAAAGGACCAACATGCTGATATGTGTACTGATGGACAGCCACGAACGTCCTTTGTGTGCTGACGGACACCCTCAGACAGCCACGGACTCCTGTGTGTGTTGGCGGACACCCACGGACAGCCACAAACGTCCTGTGTGTGCTGGCGGACACCCACAGACGTCATGTGTGTACTGAACAAACAGCCCACGTGGCCAAAAATCACCCGAACAGTCCACGGGAAGGGCCAGCGTGCTGAGTCCAAGGACCAGTGTGCTGATATGTGTACTAATGGATGGCCACAGACATCCTGTGTGTGTGCTGACTGACACACAACACAAACGGACAGCCACAGACGTCCTGTGTGTGCTGACGGACAGCCACGGACGTCCTGTGTGTGCTGGCGGACACTCACGGACGTCCTATGTGTACTGAACAGACAGCCCACGTGGGCCAAAGTCACCCAAACAGTCCACGGGAAGGGCAGCGTGCTGAGTCCAAGGACCAATTAAGCTGATATGTGTACTGATGGACAGCCACGGACGTCCTGCGTGTGTGCTGACGGACACACACAGACACGAATGGACAGCCACAAATGTCCTGTGTGTGCTGACGGACAGACACGGACGTCCCGTGTGTGCTGCGGGACACCCACGGGACGTCCGTGCACTGTGTGTACTGAACAGACAGCCCACGTGGGCCAAAATTATCCAAACAGTCCATGGGAGGGCCAGTGTGCTGAGTCCAAGGACCAACGTGCTGATATGTGTACTGATTGACAGCCACGGACGTCCTGTGTGTGCTGACGGACACACACGGACACCACACACCACACCACACACACAGCCACAGACGTCCAGTGTGTGCTGACGGACACACACGGACATCCTGTTTGTGCTGACAGACACCCACGGACATCCTGTGTGTGTTGACGGACACCCACGGACGTCCTGTGTGTGCTGACGGACACACACGGACAGCCACAGACGTCCTGTTTGTCCTGACGGACAGCCACAGACAGCCACGGATGACCTGTGTGTGCTGGCGGACACCCATAGACGTCCTATGTGTACTGAACAAACAGCCCACGTGGGCCAAAATCACCCAAACAGCCCACGGGAAGGGCCAGCGTGCTGAATCCAAGGACCAACATGCAGATATGTGTACTGATGGACAGCCACGGCCGTCCTGTGTGTGCTGACGGACACACACGGACACACACGGACAACCCCGGACGTCCTGTTTGTGCTGATGGACACACACATATGTCATGTGTGTGCTGACGGACACACACGAACAGCCCCGGACGTCCTGTTTGTGCTGACGGACACACACGGACGTCCTGTGTGTGTGTGATAGACACACATAGACGTCCTGTGTGTACTGAACAGACAGCCACATGGCCAAAATCATCCAAACAGTCCATGGAAGGGCCAGCGTGCTGATATATGTACTGATGGACAGCCACGGACGTCCTGTGTGTGCTGGCGGACAGACATGGACACACACGGACAGCCACAGACGTCCTGTTTGTGCTGACCGACACACACAAACGTCCTGTGTGTGCTGGCGGACACCCACGGACGTCATGTGGTACTGAACAGACAGCCCACGTGGGCCAAAATCACCCGAACAGTCCACGGGAAGGGCCAGCGTGCTGAGTCCAAGGACCAGCGCGTGCTGATATGTGTACTAATGGACAGCCACAGACATCCTGTGTGTGTGCTGACGGACACACACAGACACGAACGGACAGCCACAGATGTCCTGTGTGTGCTGACGACACCTACGGACAGCCACGGACGTCCTGTGTGTGCTGGCGGACACTCACGGACGTCCTGTGTGTACTGAACAGACAGCCCACGTGGGCCAAAGTCACCCAAAACAGTCCACGGGAAGGGCCAGCGTGCTGAGTCCAAGGACCAACAAGCTGATATGTGTACTGATGGACAGCCACGGACGTCCTGCGTGTGTGCTGACGGACACACACAGACACGAATGGGCAGCCACAGATGTCCTGTGTGTGCTGACGGACAGACACGGACGTCCCGTGTGTGCTGCGGACACCCACGGAAGTCCTGTGTGTACTGAACAGACAGCCCACGTGGGCCAAAATTATCCAAACAGTCCATGGGAAGGGCCAGCGTGCTGAGTCCAAGGACCAACGTGCTGATATGTGTACTGATGGACAGCCACGGACGTCCTGTGTGTGCTGACGGACACACACGGACACACACGGAGACACACACACAGCCACAGACGTCCAGTGTGTGCTGACGGACACACACGGACATCCTGTTTGTGCTGACGGACACCCACGGACGTCCTGTGTGTGCTGACGGACACCCACAGACGTCATGTTGTGCGGATGGACACACACGAACAGCCACAGACGTCCTGTTTGTGCTGACGGACAGTCACAGACAGCCACGGATGACCTGTGTGTGCTGGCGGACACCCACAGACGTCCTATGTGTACTGAACAAACAGCCCACGTGGGCCACAATCACCCAAACAGCCCACGGGAAGGGCCAGCGTGCTGAATCCAAGGACCAACATGCTGATATGTGTACTGATGGACAGCCACGGCCGTCCTGTGTGTGCTGACGGACACACACGGACAGCCCCGAACGTCCTGTTTGTGCTGATGGACACACATAGATGTCCTGTGTGTGCTGACGGACACACACGGAGATCCCCGGACGTCCTATTTGTGCTGACGGACACACACGGACGTCCTGTTTGTGCTGACGGACACACACGGACGTCCTGTGTGTGCTGACAGACAGCCCACGTGGGCCAAAGTCACCCAAACAGTCCACGGGAAGGGCCAGCGTGCTGAGTCCAAGGACCAATAAGCTGATATGTGTACTGATGGACAGCCACGGACGTCCTGCGTGTGTGCTGACGGACACACACAGACACGAATGGACAGCCACAAATGTCCCGTGTGTGCTGACGGACAGACACAGACGTCCCGTGTGTGCTGCGGACACCCACGGACGTCCTGTGTGTACTGAACAGACAGCCCACGTGGGCCAAAATTATCCAAACAGTCCATGGGAAGGGCCAGTGTGCTGAGTCCAAGGACCAACGTGCTGATATGTGTACTGATTGACAGCCACGGACGTCCTGTGTGTGCTGACGGACACACACGGACACACACACACACACACACACAGCCACAGACGTCCAGTGTGTGCTGACGTACACACACGGACATCCTGTTTGTGCTGACAGACACCCACGGACATCCTGTGTGTGCTGACGGACACCCACGGACGTCCTGTGTGTGCTGACGGACACACACGGACAGCCACAGACGTCCTGTTTGTCCTGACGGACAGCCACAGACAGCCACGGATGACCTGTGTGTGCTGGCGGACACCCATAGACGTCCTATGTGTACTGAACAAACAGCCCACGTGGGCCAAAATCACCCAAACAGCCCACGGGAAGGGCCAGCGTGCTGAATCCAAGGACCAACATGCAGATATGTGTACTGATGGACAGCCACGGCCGTCCTGTGTGTGCTGACGGACACACACGGACACACACGGACAACCCCGGACGTCCTGTTTGTGCTGATGGACACACACATATGTCATGTGTGTGCTGACGGACACACACGAACAGCCCCGGACGTCCTGTTTGTGCTGACGGACACACACGGACGTCCTGTGTGTGCTGATAGACACACATAGACGTCCTGTGTGTACTGAACAGACAGCCCACATGGCCAAAATCATCCAAACAGTCCATGGGAAGGGCCAGCGTGCTGATATATGTACTGATGGACAGCCACGGACGTCCTGTGTGTGCTGGCGGACAGACATGGACACACACGGACAGCCACAGACGTCCTGTTTGTGCTGACCGACACACACAAACGTCCTGTGTGTGCTGGCGGACACCCACGGAAGTCATGTGTGTACTGAACAGACAGCCCACGTGGGCCAAAATTACCCGAACAGTCCACGGGAAGGGCCAGCGTGCTGAGTCCAAGGACCAGCGTGCTGATATGTGTACTAATGGACAGCCACAGACATCCTGTGTGTGTGCTGACGGACACACACAGACACGAACGGACAGCCACAGATGTCCTGTGTGTGCTGACGGACACCTACGGACAGCCACGGACGTCCTGTGTGTGCTGGCGGACACTCACGGACGTCCTGTGTGTACTGAACAGACAGCCCACGTGGGCCAAAGTCACCCAAACAGTCCACGGGAAGGGCCAGCGTGCTGAGTCCAAGGACCAACAAGCTGATATGTGTACTGATGGACAGCCACGGACGTCCTGCGTGTGTGCTGACGGACACACACAGACACGAATGGGCAGCCACAGATGTCCTGTGTGTGCTGACGGACAGACACGGACGTCCCGTGTGTGCTGCGGACACCCACGGAAGTCCTGTGTGTACTGAACAGACAGCCCACGTGGGCCAAAATTATCCAAACAGTCCATGGGAAGGGCCAGCGTGCTGAGTCCAAGGACCAACGTGCTGATATGTGTACTGATGGACAGCCACGGACGTCCTGTGTGTGCTGACGGACACACACGGACACACACGGACACACACACACAGCCACAGACGTCCAATGTGTGCTGACGGACACACACGGACATCCTGTTTGTGCTGACGGACACCCACGGACGTCCTGTGTGTGCTGACGGACACCCACAGACGTCATGTGTGTGCTGATGGACACACAAACAGCCACAGACGTCCTGTTTGTGCTGACGGACAGTCACAGACAGCCACGGATGACCTGTGTGTGCTGGCGGACACCCACAGACGTCCTATGTGTACTGAACAAACAGCCCACGTGGGCCAAAATCACCCAAACAGCCCACGGGAAGGGCCAGCGTGCTGAATCCAAGGACCAACATGCTGATATGTGTACTGATGGACAGCCACGGCCGTCCTGTGTGTGCTGACGGACACACACGGACAGCCCCGAACGTCCTGTTTGTGCTGATGGACACACATAGATGTCCTGTGTGTGCTGACGGACACACACGGAGATCCCCGGACGTCCTATTTGTGCTGACGGACACACACGGACGTCCTGTTTGTGCAGACGGACACACACGGACGTCCTGTGTGTGCTGACAGACACACATGGACGTCCTGTGTGTACTGAAGAGAGAGCCCACATGGGCCAAAATACTCAAACAGTCCACGGGAAGGGTCAGCGTGCTGAGTCAAAGGACCAACGTGCTGATATGTGTACTGATGGACAGCCACAAACGTCTTGTGTGTGCTGATGTACACACACGGACAGCCACTGACGTCCTTTGTGTGTTGACGGACTGCCACGGACAGCCACAAACGTCTGTGTGTGCTGGCGGACACCCACGGACGTCCTGTGTGTGCTGGCGGACACCCACGGACGTCCTGTGTGTAATGAACAGACAGCCCACGTAGCCAAAATCACCCAAACAGTCCACCGGAAGGGCCAGCGTGCTGAGTCAAAGGACCAACATGCTGATATGTGTACTGATGGACAGCCACGAACGTCCTTTGTGTGCTGACGGACACCCTCAGACAGCCACGGACGTCCTGTGTGTGTTGGCGGACACCCACGGACAGCCACAAACGTCCTGTGTGTGCTGGCGGACACCCACAGACGTCATGTGTGTACTGAACAAACAGCCCACGTGGGCCAAAATCACCCGAACAGTCCACGGGAAGGGCCAGCGTGCTGAGTCCAAGGACCAGTGTGCTGATATGTGTACTAATGGATGGCCACAGACATCCTGTGTGTGTGCTGACTGACACACAACACAAACGGACAGCCACAGACGTCCTGTGTGTGCTGACGGACAGCCACGGACGTCCTGTGTGTGCTGGCGGACACTCACGGACGTCCTATGTGTACTGAACAGACAGCCCACGTGGGCCAAAGTCACCCAAACAGTCCACGGGAAGGGCCAGCGTGCTGAGTCCAAGGACCAATAAGCTGATATGTGTACTGATGGACAGCCACGGACGTCCTGCGTGTGTGCTGACGGACACACACAGACACGAATGGACAGCC
Source organism: Brassica rapa (assembly GCF_000309985.2). Classification (NCBI taxonomy): domain Eukaryota; kingdom Viridiplantae; phylum Streptophyta; class Magnoliopsida; order Brassicales; family Brassicaceae; genus Brassica; species Brassica rapa. Next base: position 35,436 of record NW_022610361.1, on the reverse strand, counting down.
ACAAATGTCCTGTGTGTGCTGACGGACAGACACGGACGTCCCGTGTGTGCTGCAGACACCCACGGACGTCCTGTGTGTACTGAACAGACAGCCCACGTGGGCCAAAATTATCCAAACAGTCCATGGGAAGGGCCAGTGTGCTGAGTCCAAGGACCAACGTGCTGATATGTGTACTGATTGACAGCCACGGACGTCCTGTGTGTGCTGACGGACACACACACACACACACACACAGCCACAGACGTCCAGTGTGTGCTGACGGACACACACGGACATCCTGTTTGTGCTGACAGACACCCACGGACATCCTGTGTGTGCTGACGGACACCCACGGACGTCCTGTGTGTGCTGACGGACACACACGGACAGCCACAGACGTCCTGTTTGTCCTGACGGACAGCCACAGACAGCCACGGATGACCTGTGTGTGCTGGCGGACACCCATAGACGTCCTATGTGTACTGAACAAACAGCCCACGTGGGCCAAAATCACCCAAACAGCCCACGGAAGGGCCAGCGTGCTGAATCCAAGGACCAACATGCAGATATGTGTACTGATGGACAGCCACGGCCGTCCTGTGTGTGCTGACGGACACACACGGACACACACGGACAGCCCCGGACGTCCTGTTTGTGCTGATGGACACACACATATGTCATGTGTGTGCTGACGGACACACACGGACAGCCCCGGACGTCCTGTTTGTGCTGACGGACACACACGGACGTCCTGTGTGTGCTGATAGACACACATAGACGTCCTGTGTGTACTGAACAGACAGCCCACATGGCCAAAATCATCCAAACAGTCCATGGGAAGGGCCAGCGTGCTGATATATGTACTGATGAACAGCCACGGATGTAACACCCCCGAACCGTTCTAGGCATAGGTCAAACCACCGGCCAACAATCAAACAAGAACATGACCGACGGCCCGACCGTCTACCAAGGCTCAGGAGCGCTACAAGACGGGTTAACGGGCAATCCAGCCAAAGTTACAAAAAGTGCAATTTGTAACTAGGCCAGGCCGCCCACTAACATGTCCCGTCAGACCAAAGCCTAAGGCTTCTCAACCCGTACTCCAATCTGACGTTGTGTTAGCTCGGACAAGCTAATATCAGAACAACAAGGCAGTTTCACAAAACATTCGCTTTATTTATCTTATATAATATCTGGTTTACAATACACAAAATATTATACAAGTGGTGGCATGCCAAGAAAGCGAAAGTACATACTTATAGTCTGAAAGCGTCTTAAGCAAAAAGATGCAAATCTACACCAGCCAGCCTAGCCTCCCGCGCTTTCTACGAGCTCACTACTGGTCACCTGAAAACAACAACGAGTGAGGAGTGAGTAATCTAGCATTACTCAGCGAGTTACAATCCCCCACTAACAAATACAACCCCTCGCTATCCCACCCCAAACAATCTAAAGCGAGAGGTTCACCTAACAACACAATTTAATAACAATAAGCAATATTCAAAATACGCAGCGGTAAACCATAGCAAGATAACTAGCATTACGCTAATTACTAGCTTATCACCAAACTCAAACTCGATTTAAACCAGGGTTTAACAACCCAAAACACGATATAATATATATAACAAACTCGGGCCCTGGTGACGTTAGGTTCCTCCTTCACTATCGGCAATATCCTATCTCCCTACCACAAAGGCCGGAAGAAGGAACTTTCAACCGACCGCGGCCCACAGTCCTTCGGGTCACCGCGCGACAGCCCACAGTCCTTCGGGTCACTGTCCCATTACACCGTCGTGTAATACTCAGCCATAGTACATGACACCGTTCGTCTGAGTCTTCCCGATCCAGCGAATAAGGGGTTTCCTTGAACCCGCCGGGTACGAGGTCTGAAGGAACACTAACTCACCCCAATATGCCTAGCATTGTGGGTTACACAAATGCTATCGGCCAATATACGATTAATACTAAACCCGGTAAAAATAACACAAGGTTTCAAGTAATAATCACAACACAATCAACCACATTCCAGAATCTAGCATAAAGACTAATTCCAGAATACCTAACTATCCACAACTTAGCGATATCATCTAAGCATTCTGCATTCGCTAACTAACCAATCAACCTAACCATTAGCATGCTACTACGGTTCTCAAGCAATAACTAAGCATGCTATCAACTTAATCAACATAACCTCAATTATTAACTACTCAAACCGTTACTCAGTTAGACCTGGCCTCCTGCCATGATCCAACTTCCAAGTAACGGGACCCTGCATAAAAACAACTCAGCAATCAATTGATTATAACTCACAGTTTTTGGTTGACCGTGGCCTTGACCCCAAACCCGACTTCTGTGATCCGAACCCTTTCCCGACCTTCACAAGTAGACCCACGTCTGGACTGATCTTCACTTGAACTGGTCTCCACTAGAACTGATCTCTCTTCACTTGAACAGAATCTTCTCCAAGTGCTGACTCAAAATCGGCAGAGTAACTGTTCTCGAAAACTGCCTAAATCGCTCGAAAACTATCGAAACTCGATCTTTCTTTCTTTGCTTTCTCTCTCACGTTTTTCTCTGAGTTTCAGGTGTGCTGGATGGTTTAAAATGAGCTGGGGTCGTGGGGTTTATATAGGATGCAGCAACCAATCAGAACAAGCCGTGTGGCAGCCCGTGTGTCGCCTCGCATGGCTCCGGACGCATGCGTCGCGGCACCTCGTGCTCCACATGTCTGATGGCATGACCAGGACATCATGCAGAGTGACACCATGCCCTCCAGATGTCTGATCCACGGCCTGACCTCATCCAGATTGACACTCAGCGCACACATGTCGCTCAGCATGCTCCGATCGCAGGTTTCGCGGCACCTCGTGCTTCTGGGTGTCAATCAGCATGCTGTGCTCTCCTGGGCTTCAACACCTCCTGCTTCCCTTGCCACATACCATGCCAGGCAGGTTACATCACGTCCTTATCTCATAGATAAGGCCAGCTCGAGCTTCTCGGTCCATTCGACTGATTTCGACCCTTCCGATGAATTTTCGTCCCGCGATCAATCCCGAATATTTTTCTACGCCCGTTCTGATGAGATGAATATTTTTAATAAACTCCAAGTGAATCCTGACCTTGATGGAAAATATTTCTCGAGCCTCCGGCTTCCTCGAAAAATCGATAATACCAAAATTAGGGTTTTCGCCCAACTTCGGGTTTTCCCGTCGTGCTTCAATCCCGTCGTGCTTGCTTCCCGTCCTGCTTAATTCCCGTCCTGCTTCCGACTTATAATGTCTTCAGAATAATATTTTACTGATACGAAGATATTCTGAGAAAACTTCGCGATGAAGAAACGTCAATCTTCAAAAACGTCGAGCTTCTAAACCGTCGTGCTTCAAAAATGTGATTCTTCCAAAACTGCCGTCTGATCAATCTAACACTTTTCTAACCATGGTCCAGCAGCTTATGGTTCACCCATGATCAATTCTTCGACCATCCATTGCCCGCGGTACGACCACTAAATAATAATTTTTTTTTTTTTTTTTTTTTTTTTAAGGGTTTCTACATTCTCCCCCCGTTAACAGAATTCGTCCTCGAATTCTAAGGCTCTGAGGGGCCTCCTTCTTCCATTACAACGTCCTCTCGGAAAAACTCCGGGTGATCGGTTTTAAATCTCGCTTCATCCTCCCAAGTAACATGAATCCTGTTTTGTCTTCCCCAGAACACTTGTACTTGAGCAATCTCACGATTTTTGAGCTTCCGAATACGCCGTTCTCCTAATCTGATTGGTCCTTCCGGATACGTAAGGTTTGTCTCCAACTCCTCGATTCTCTCGGGCTCAACAGTACTTGGATCCCGTATATGTTTCCGAAGCATGGAAACATGGAATACTGGATGTAGATGCATATCTGCTGGCAGATCCAATCGGTAAGCTACCTCACCAACTTTCCCGATGATCTTATACGGACCAATGAACCTGACCGCAAGTTTCCCGACCTTGCCAAATCTGTCCTTCCCTTTCTGTGCAGTAACCTTCAAATAGACCCAATCTCCTATCTCAAAAGTTACTTCTCTTCTTGACTGGTCTGCGTACTTCTTCTGACGGTCTTGAGCCTTCTTCATGTTGGCCTGAATCGTCTCCAGTTTAATCATGGTCTCCTGAACAATAGGTGACCCAAACATTCTTCTTTCGCCCACTTCCGTCCAACACATAGGCGTCTTGCATGGCCTTCCGTATAATGCTTCATAAGGTGACATCCCTATGCTCGAATGATGACTGTTGTTATACGAGAACTCAACCAACGGTAAATGCTTCTCCCAAGTTCCTGCCCAATCGAGAATACACATCCGCAGCATGTCCTCGATGGTCCGAATGGTCCTTTCCGTTTGGCCATCTGTTTCTGGATGGAACGCCGTGCTTCTGTACAGTTTAGTTCCCAAGGCTTCTTGCAGTGCTTCCCAGAATGATGCCGTGAACCTTGGATCGCGATCTGAGACGATGTCTGAGGGTACACCATGTAACTTCACGATTTGGTCGATGTACAGCTCGGCCAAAACTTCAACTTTATCAGTGTCCCGCATAGGCAACAAGTGTGTGACCTTGGTTAACCTATCCACAATCACCCATATCGAGTTGTTCGATCTACCTGGAGCAGTAGGTAATCCGGTGATGAAATCCATGGAAATAGAGTCCCATTTCCATTGAGGTATCGGAAGACTCTGCAACAATCCTCCTGGAACTTGATGTTCCACCTTGACTTGTTGACAAGTTGCACACTGAGCAACCCATTGTGCTACTGATCTCTTCATGCCCGGCCAATGATAGTATCTTCTCACGTCTCGGTACATCTTCGAACTTCCAGGATGGATACTGAGTAAAGAATGATGTGCAATCCTTAGTATCTCATCTCTCAGCCCTTGTCCTTTAGGAACCGTGATCCTCCCATTAATTAGCAAGGTTCCGTCCTCCGCCAAGTAGTATCCCGCATTATTTGGCCCGGCTTGTCCTTTGAGTTCTTCAGCAATCTTCAGTAACTTCTCATCCTTAAGTTGTTCTTCTCGAATTCTCTGAATCAAGCTGGCCTGATTCACCGCTTGAAGTCCCAATGGCTCGCTTGTCTGCCCTTCCAAAACGACCAACTTCACTTGTTTCAACTCCTGGTTCAATAGCTCCACTTCTTTCTCTAAATCTGCGTCCAACTTTCTTCGACTTAAGGCGTCCGCAACAACATTCGCTTTACCAGGATGGTAGCGAATCCGTATGTCGTAGTCTGCCACAAACTCCATCCACCTACGCTGGCGCAGGTTGAGATCTGGCTGAGTGAAGAGGTATTTAAGACTTTGATGGTCCGTGTATACCTCCACTTCTTCTCCATACAAGTAAGATCTCCAAATTCGCAAAGCGAACACCACGGCCGCTAACTCCAAGTCATGTGTACTGTAGTTATCCTCATGCTTCCGTAGTTGTCGCGAAGCATATGCAATGACTCGCCCATCTTGCATAAGAACACAACCTAACCCAACGCGTGAAGCATCCGTGTAAACCGTGTAAGGTTTACCTTGCTCGGGCAAAGCTAACACAGGTGCGGTCGTGAGAGCTTCCTTCAACTTCTTGAATGCCCTCTCGGTTTCTTCCACCCATAAGAAAGGAACTCCTTTACCGGTAAGTTTAGTTAAAGGCTTTGCAATGGAGGAAAAGTCCTTAACAAACTTCCGATAATAGCCCGCAAGTCCGAGAAAACTCCTCACTTCTGTCACAGTGGTAGGTCGAGGCCATTCTCGTATGGCTTGGACCTTTTCTGGATCAGCAGCCACGCCCTCTCCTGATACTATGTGACCCAGAAATCCTATCTCTCTCTTCCAAAACGAGCACTTGCTGGACTTGGCAAATAGCTTCTGATTCCGTAACCTCTCCATAACCAGTCTCAGATGCTCTTTGTGCTCTTCCTTACTTTTCGAGTACACCAGGATGTCATCAATGAAAATGATCACGAACTTGTCGAGATAGTCGTGAAACACTTCATTCATCAAACGCATGAAAGCCGCAGGCGCGTTTGTGAGACCAAAGGGCATAACTACAAACTCGTACTGCCCATACCTCGTCCGAAACGCCGTCTTCATAATGTCTGACTTGGCAATAGGAATTTGGTGATACCCTGATGCCAAATCAATCTTCGAAAACCAACTAGCTCCCTTTAGTTGGTCTAACAACTCGTCTATCCTCGGAAGAGGATACTTATCTTTTATCGTGATGTTGTTGATACCACGATAATCGATACACAACCTCATGCTTCCATCCTTCTTCTTCACAAATAACACAGGAGCTCCCCAAGGTGAAGAGCTCGACCGGATGAATCCCTTTTCCAATAGATCTTCCAATTGTTTCTTTAGCTCGGCTAATTCCGCAGGTGCCATCCGATATGGTGCCTTAGCTATAGGTTTTGCTTCAGGCTCCAAAGTAATGGTAAAGGGATTACTCCGAGGTGGAGGTAATTCCTTTAGTGGTGCAAAGATATCCTCAAATCTTGGACCACTTCTATGTCTTCGACCTTAACTTCATCATTAGTGGCTCCTCCACTAACCGATAAGGTCACCAAATATACATCCCCGTCTTGAAACAAATCTTGTACTCTCATCGCTGCTACTAAAGACACGGTCATACTAGGACTGATTCCATAGTATACCATCTCTGGTCGTTTACCTCTGCCGAACAACAACCTTCCCTTTCCACAGTCGATCTGAACTCCGTAGCTCGATAACCAATCCATTCCAAGGATTACCTCGTACCCTTTCAAAGGCACGACTAACAGATCTGCCACAAACTCTTTGCCTTGAATGACCAATGGAACATTCTTGATACACTGATTTGCTTGAAGGGTTCGGTCTGCGGGGGTCAAAACGGCCACGTCTATCCTGTCAACCACAAAACAATCCCAAAACCGGGCAGCTACTTCAGGGGTCACAAAACTATGTGTTGCCCCCGAGTCGAACAATACATGTGTGGGTTTACCAGCAACATGTATGGTTCCTGCCACAGTAATCCAATCAACAATATCTTAATCACAAAAATACTAATCAAAATTCTCACAACCATCAATCATCATCCTAAATTTCTAAACGCGCAACCTAGCGATCAAGCAATCTATACCTAACCAGCATACTAACTAGATTCCAGCAACTAAATTTCCATTCAATAAAAAGAGGAGGTTAAGCACCCACAATACCTGTGATGGGACCGCTTGACGGTCCTGCATTGTCTGGGTTTTCTACACCTAAGGCATAAACTCTACCTCCTAGGTTTTGCTTCTTTGGTGCTGGCTCAATAGCTGGACGGCTAGGAGGAGCTCGGATTGCGAGAGGGGTCGCAGGGATTGGCTTGTTTGGACATGACGATGCATAATGGCCCTTCATACCGCAAGAGAAACAAGTAACATCTTCCATCCTTATAGATGAATAACCCTGCTGGTTACTCCGTTGTCTGTTGGGACAAAACTTAGAAATATGTCCCGGTTGATCACATATGTAACACACCACAGTGTTACCACGATTGTTGGCTTGGCCTCCAAATCCTCGCCCTTTTCCTTTGTAAGATCTTGGACCCTTGTTGAAATTTGGCCTTTCTCCTTGGCTAAACTTGGTGTGTCCACCAGAATGTGGTAAGGTCTTCCTTTCAGCCTCCAATACAGTTTCAACATTAACAGCTTTTTCCACTAGCTCAGATAAGCTGCTAAAGTTGCTTCCAGCTAAACGACTTCCAAGCTCCGGCTTCAATCCGTACATAAAGTTACGGATCATAGTTGCTTCATCTTCACGCCCATCAAAGACATGTCGCCTCAACCTTGTGAACTCAGATTCGTAACTCCTCACTGGCCTATCTCCTTGAACAAGGTTCATGAACTGGCGCTCCAATCGATGCTTTGCTTCTGGAGGAAAGTATTTCCTCTCAAACTCTCCCTTGAACGACTCCCATGATGTGATGTTGTGTCCACGCTGTCTGTCTATGCTGTCCCACCATCCTGTGGCGTCGCCTTCCAAGTAGTACACAGCGATCTTCTTCTTATACTCCTCCGGGCACTCCATGGCTTCAAAATTCTTCTCCATCATAGTAATCCACTTGTCGGCCTCAATAGGATCGGATCCTCCTTTGAACTTGTAGGATCCAATGTTCTTCATGGTAGATAATAGCTTGGAAACTTCAGGGGGTTGAGTACGCCTGCCTTGGTTACCAAGTGCCTCGGTCATCACGTCATGTAAAAGCTTCAAGGTGTTTTCGGTTCCATGATCTTGTGGTCTTTCGGTGGCATGGTTCTGATCTGGCCTTGGGTTTGATTGAGCGGATTGATCATGTTGATGTCTCTGGTCCCAATTACGACTTGGGCCAATACTCGCCATACTGTCTTCTCTCACTCTAGTCATGTTACCGTAAACAGGAAAAGATCTTGTTCTCTGCAGAGGGCTCCTATCGTGTCCAAACATCTCACTAATGCCATTTCCATTATCCTGATCTGATCTGTGACCCAATCCTCCGCCTGTCCAATCCATACCCTCTCCCCATATCCGACCTCGTCCATCATCACCTGTCCCGCGATTAGCCATCTGCACACAATAAAAAGGGTAAGTCATATTCCTACCACGGGAAGCGGCTGGTTTCCTAATCATCTTTTTGCGACTCCTTTGACTCGATAAAACCGTTAAAAAAAGCACTTGTGTCACGCATGGACGAAACCATGCTCTGATACCACCTCTGTAACACCCCCGAACCGTTCTAGGCATAGGTCAAACCACCGGCCAACAATCAAACAAGAACATGACCGACGGCCCGACCGTCTACCAAGGCTCAGGAGCGCTACAAGACGGGTTAACGGGCAATCCAGCCAAAGTTACAAAAAGTGCAATTTGTAACTAGGCCAGGCCGCCCACTAACACGTCCCGTCAGACCAAAGCCTAAGGCTTCTCAACCCGTACTCCAATCTGACGTTGTGTTAGCTCGGACAAGCTAATATCAGAACAACAAGGCAGTTTCACAAAACATTCGCTTTATTTATCTTATATAATATCTGGTTTACAATACACAAAATATTATACAAGTGGTGGCATGCCAAGAAAGCGAAAGTACATACTTATAGTCTGAAAGCGTCTTAAGCAAAAAGATGCAAATCTACACCAGCCAGCCTAGCCTCCCGCGCTTTCTACGAGCTCACTACTGGTCACCTGAAAACAACAACGAGTGAGGAGTGAGTAATCTAGCATTACTCAGCGAGTTACAATCCCCCACTAACAAATACAACCCCTCGCTATCCCACCCCAAACAATCTAAAGCGAGAGGTTCACCTAACAACACAATTTAATAACAATAAGCAATATTCGAAATACGCAGCGGTAAACCATAGCAAGATAACTAGCATTACGCTAATTACTAGCTTATCACCAAACTCAAACTCGATTTAAACCAGGGTTTAACAACCCAAAACACGATATAATATATATAACAAACTCGGGCCCTGGTGACGTTAGGTTCCTCCTTCACTATCGGCAATATCCTATCTCCCTACCACAAAGGCCGGAAGAAGGAACTTTCAACCGACCGCGGCCCACAGTCCTTCGGGTCACCGCGCGACAGCCCACAGTCCTTCGGGTCACTGTCCCATTACACCGTCGTGTAATACTCAGCCATAGTACATGACACCGTTCGTCTGAGTCTTCCCGATCCAGCGAATAAGGGGTTTCCTTGAACCCGCCGGGTACGAGGTCTGAAGGAACACTAACTCACCCCAATATGCCTAGCATTGTGGGTTACACAAATGCTATCGGCCAATATACGATTAATACTAAACCCGGTAAAAATAACACAAGGTTTCAAGTAATAATCACAACACAATCAACCACATTCCAGAATCTAGCATAAAGACTAATTCCAGAATACCTAACTATCCACAACTTAGCGATATCATCTAAGCATTCTGCATTCGCTAACTAACCAATCAACCTAACCATTAGCATGCTACTACGGTTCTCAAGCAATAACTAAGCATGCTATCAACTTAATCAACATAACCTCAATTATTAACTACTCAAACCGTTACTCAGTTAGACCTGGCCTCCTGCCATGATCCAACTTCCAAGTAACGGGACCCTGCATAAAAACAACTCAGCAATCAATTGATTATAACTCACAGTTTTTGGTTGACCGTGGCCTTGACCCCAAACCCGACTTCTGTGATCCGAACCCTTTCCCGACCTTCACAAGTAGACCCACGTCTGGACTGATCTTCACTTGAACTGGTCTCCACTAGAACTGATCTCTCTTCACTTGAACAGAATCTTCTCCAAGTGCTGACTCAAAATCGGCAGAGTAACTGTTCTCGAAAACTGCCTAAATCGCTCGAAAACTATCGAAACTCGATCTTTCTTTCTTTGCTTTCTCTCTCACGTTTTTCTCTGAGTTTCAGGTGTGCTGGATGGTTTAAAATGAGCTGGGGTCGTGGGGTTTATATAGGATGCAGCAACCAATCAGAACAAGCCGTGTGGCAGCCCGTGTGTCGCCTCGCATGGCTCCGGACGCATGCGTCGCGGCACCTCGTGCTCCACATGTCTGATGGCATGACCAGGACATCATGCAGAGTGACACCATGCCCTCCAGATGTCTGATCCACGGCCTGACCTCATCCAGATTGACACTCAGCGCACACATGTCGCTCAGCATGCTCCGATCGCAGGTTTCGCGGCACCTCGTGCTTCTGGGTGTCAATCAGCATGCTGTGCTCTCCTGGGCTTCAACACCTCCTGCTTCCCTTGCCACATACCATGCCAGGCAGGTTACATCACGTCCTTATCTCATAGATAAGGCCAGCTCGAGCTTCTCGGTCCATTCGACTGATTTCGACCCTTCCGATGAATTTTCGTCCCGCGATCAATCCCGAATATTTTTCTACGCCCGTTCTGATGAGATGAATATTTTTAATAAACTCCAAGTGAATCCTGACCTTGATGGAAAATATTTCTCGAGCCTCCGGCTTCCTCGAAAAATCGATAATACCAAAATTAGGGTTTTCGCCCAACTTCGGGTTTTCCCGTCGTGCTTCAATCCCGTCGTGCTTGCTTCCCGTCCTGCTTAATTCCCGTCCTGCTTCCGACTTATAATGTCTTCAGAATAATATTTTACTGATACGAAGATATTCTGAGAAAACTTCGCGATGAAGAAACGTCAATCTTCAAAAACGTCGAGCTTCTAAACCGTCGTGCTTCAAAAATGTGATTCTTCCAAAACTGCCGTCTGATCAATCTAACACTTTTCTAACCATGGTCCAGCAGCTTATGGTTCACCCATGATCAATTCTTCGACCATCCATTGCCCGCGGTACGACCACTAAATAATAATACCTTTTTTTTTTTTTTTTTTTTTTTTTTTTTTTAACGGGTTTCTACAACGGACGTCCTGTGTGTGCTGGCGGACAGACATGGACACACACGGACAGCCACAGACGTCCTGTTTGTGCTGACCGACACACACAAACGTCCTGTGTGTGCTGGCGGACACCCACAGACGTCATGTGTGTACTGAACAGACAGCCCACGTGGGCCAAAATCACCCGAACAGTCCACGGGAAGGGCCAGCGTGCTGAGTCCAAGGACCAGCGTGCTGATATGTGTACTAATGGACAGCCACAGACATCCTGTGTGTGTGCTGACGGACACACACAGACACGAACGGACAGCCACAGATGTCCTGTGTGTGCTGACGGACACCTACGGACAGCCACGGACGTCCTGTGTGTGCTGGCGGACACTCACGGACGTCCTGTGTGTACTGAACAGACAGCCCACGTGGGCCAAAGTCACCCAAACAGTCCACGGGAAGGGCCAGCGTGCTGAGTCCAAGGACCAACAAGCTGATATGTGTACTGATGGACAGCCACGGACGTCCTGCGTGTGTGCTGACGGACACACACAGACACGAATGGGCAGCCACAGATGTCCTGTGTGTGCTGACGGACAGACACGGACGTCCCGTGTGTGCTGCGGACACCCACGGACGTCCTGTGTGTACTGAACAGACAGCCCACGTGGGGCAAAATTATCCAAACAGTCCATGGGAAGGGCCAGCGTGCTGAGTCCAAGGACCAACGTGCTGATATGTGTACTGATGGACAGCCACGGACGTCCTGTGTGTGCTGACGGACACACACGGACACACACACACAGCCACAGACGTCCAGTGTGTGCTGACGGACACACACGGACATCCTGTTTGTGCTGACGGACACCCACGGACGTCCTGTGTGTGCTGACGGACACCCACAGACGTCATGTGTGTGCTGATGGACACACACGAACAGCCACAGACGTCCTGTTTGTGCTGACGGACAGTCACAGACAGCCACGGATGACCTGTGTGTGCTGGCGGACACCCACAGACGTCCTATGTGTACTGAACAAACAGCCCACGTGGGCCAAAATCACCCAAACAGCCCACGGGAAGGGCCAGCGTGCTGAATCCAAGGACCAACATGCTGATATGTGTACTGATGGACAGCCACGGCCGTCCTGTGTGTGCTGACGGACACACACGGACAGCCCCGAACGTCCTGTTTGTGCTGATGGACACACATAGATGTCCTGTGTGTGCTGACGGACACACACGGAGATCCCCGGACGTCCTATTTGTGCTGACGGACACACACGGACGTCCTGTTTGTGCTGACGGACACACACGGACGTCCTGTGTGTGCTGACAGACACACATGGACGTCCTGTGTGTACTGAAGAGAGAGCCCACATGGGCCAAAATACTCAAACAGTCCACGGGAAGGGTCAGCGTGCTGAGTCAAAGGACCAACGTGCTGATATGTGTACTGATGGACAGCCACAAACGTCTTGTGTGTGCTGACGTACACACACGGACAGCCACTGACGTCCTGTGTGTGTTGACGGACTGCCACGGACAGCCACAGACGTCCTGTGTGTGCTGGCGGACACCCACGGACGTCCTGTGTGTGCTGGCGGACACCCACGGACGTCCTGTGTGTAATGAACAGACAGCCCACGTAGGCCAAAATCACCCAAACAGTCCACCGGAAGGGCCAGCGTGCTGAGTCAAAGGACCAACATGCTGATATGTGTACTGATGGACAGCCACGAACGTCCTTTGTGTGCTGACGGACACCCTCAGACAGCCACGGACGTCCTGTGTGTGTTGGCGGACACCCACGGACAGCCACAAACGTCATGTGTGTGCTGGCGGACACCCACAGACGTCATGTGTGTACTGAACAAACAGCCCACGTGGGCCAAAATCACCCGAACAGTCCACGGGAAGGGCCAGCGTGCTGAGTCCAAGGACCAGTGTGCTGATATGTGTACTAATGGATGGCCACAGACATCCTGTGTGTGTGCTGACTGACACACAACACAAACGGACAGCCACAGACGTCCTGTGTGTGCTGACGGACAGCCACGGACGTCCTGTGTGTGCTGGCGGACACTCACGGACGTCCTATGTGTACTGAACAGACAGCCCACGTGGGCCAAAGTCACCCAAACAGTCCACGGGAAGGGCCAGCGTGCTGAGTCCAAGGACCAATAAGCTGATATGTGTACTGATGGACAGCCACGGACGTCCTGCGTGTGTGCTGACGGACACACACAGACACGAATGGACAGCCACAAATGTCCTGTGTGTGCTGACGGACAGACACGGACGTCCCGTGTGTGCTGCAGACACCCACGGACGTCCTGTGTGTACTGAACAGACAGCCCACGTGGGCCAAAATTATCCAAACAGTCCATGGGAAGGGCCAGTGTGCTGAGTCCAAGGACCAACGTGCTGATATGTGTACTGATTGACAGCCACGGACGTCCTGTGTGTGCTGACGGACACACACGGACACACACACACACACACACACAGCCACAGACGTCCAGTGTGTGCTGACGGACACACACGGACATCCTGTTTGTGCTGACAGACACCCACGGACATCCTGTGTGTGCTGACGGACACCCACGGACGTCCTGTGTGTGCTGACGGACACACACGGAGAGCCACAGACGTCCTGTTTGTCCTGACGGACAGCCACAGACAGCCACGGATGACCTGTGTGTGCTGGCGGACACCCATAGACGTCCTATGTGTACTGAACAAACAGCCCACGTGGGCCAAAATCACCCAAACAGCCCACGGGAAGGGCCAGCGTGCTGAATCCAAGGACCAACATGCAGATATGTGTACTGATGGACAGCCACGGCCGTCCTGTGTGTGCTGACGGACACACACGGACACACACGGACAGCCCCGGACGTCCTGTTTGTGCTGATGGACACACACATATGTCATGTGTGTGCTGACGGACACACACGGACAGCCCCGGACGTCCTGTTTGTGCTGACGGACACACACGGACGTCCTGTGTGTGCTGATAGACACACATAGACGTCCTGTGTGTACTGAACAGACAGCCCACATGGCCAAAATCATCCAAACAGTCCATGGGAAGGGCCAGCGTGCTGATATATGTACTGATGGACAGCCACGGACGTCCTGTGTGTGCTGGCGGACAGACATGGACACACACGGACAGCCACAGACGTCCTGTTTGTGCTGACCGACACACACAAACGTCCTGTGTGTGCTGGCGGACACCCACGGACGTCATGTGTGTACTGAACAGACAGCCCACGTGGGCCAAAATCACCCGAACAGTCCACGGGAAGGGCCAGCGTGCTGAGTCCAAGGACCAGCGTGCTGATATGTGTACTAATGGACAGCCACAGACATCCTGTGTGTGTGCTGACGGACACACACAGACACGAACGGACAGCCACAGATGTCCTGTGTGTGCTGACGGACACCTACGGACAGCCACGGACGTCCTGTGTGTGCTGGCGGACACTCACGGACGTCCTGTGTGTACTGAACAGACAGCCCACGTGGGCCAAAGTCACCCAAACAGTCCACGGGAAGGGCCAGCGTGCTGAGTCCAAGGACCAACAAGCTGATATGTGTACTGATGGACAGCCACGGACGTCCTGCGTGTGTGCTGACGGACACACACAGACACGAATGGGCAGCCACAGATGTCCTGTGTGTGCTGACGGACAGACACGGACGTCCCGTGTGTGCTGCGGACACCCACGGACGTCCTGTGTGTACTGAACAGACAGCCCACGTGGGGCAAAATTATCCAAACAGTCCATGGGAAGGGCCAGCGTGCTGAGTCCAAGGACCAACGTGCTGATATGTGTACTGATGGACAGCCACGGACGTCCTGTGTGTGCTGACGGACACACACGGACACACACGGACACACACACACAGCCACAGACGTCCAGTGTGTGCTGACGGACACACACGGACATCCTGTTTGTGCTGACGGACACCCACGGACGTCCTGTGTGTGCTGACGGACACCCACAGACGTCATGTGTGTGCTGATGGACACACACGAACAGCCACAGACGTCCTGTTTGTGCTGACGGACAGTCACAGACAGCCACGGATGACCTGTGTGTGCTGGCGGACACCCACAGACGTCCTATGTGTACTGAACAAACAGCCCACGTGGGCCAAAATCACCCAAACAGCCCACGGGAAGGGCCAGCGTGCTGAATCCAAGGACCAACATGCTGATATGTGTACTGATGGACAGCCACGGCCGTCCTGTGTGTGCTGACGGACACACACGGACAGCCCCGAACGTCCTGTTTGTGCTGATGGACACACATAGATGTCCTGTGTCTGCTGACGGACACACACGGAGATCCCCGGACGTCCTATTTGTGCTGACGGACACACACGGACGTCCTGTTTGTGCTGACGGACACACACGGACGTCCTGTGTGTGCTGACAGACACACATGGACGTCCTGTGTGTACTGAAGAGAGAGCCCACATGGGCCAAAATACTCAAACAGTCCACGGGAAGGGTCAGCGTGCTGAGTCAAAGGACCAACGTGCTGATATGTGTACTGATGGACAGCCACAAACGTCTTGTGTGTGCTGACGTACACACACGGACAGCCACTGACGTCCTGTGTGTGTTGACGGACTGCCACGGACAGCCACAGACGTCCTGTGTGTGCTGGCGGACACCCACGGACGTCCTGTGTGTGCTGGCGGACACCCACGGACGTCCTGTGTGTAATGAACAGACAGCCCACGTAGGCCAAAATCACCCAAACAGTCCACCGGAAGGGCCAGCGTGCTGAGTCAAAGGACCAACATGCTGATATGTGTACTGATGGACAGCCACGAACGTCCTTTGTGTGCTGACGGACACCCTCAGACAGCCACGGACGTCCTGTGTGTGTTGGCGGACACCCACGGACAGCCACAAACGTCCTGTGTGTGCTGGCGGACACCCACAGACGTCATGTGTGTACTGAAGAAACAGCCCACGTGGGCCAAAATCACCCGAACAGTCCACGGGAAGGGCCAGCGTGCTGAGTCCAAGGACCAGTGTGCTGATATGTGTACTAATGGATGGCCACAGACATCCTGTGTGTGTGCTGACGGACACACAACACAAACGGACAGCCACAGACGTCCTGTGTGTGCTGACGGACAGCCACGGACGTCCTGTGTGTGCTGGCGGACACTCACGGACGTCCTATGTGTACTGAACAGACAGCCCACGTGGGCCAAAGTCACCCAAACAGTCCACGGGAAGGGCCAGCGTGCTGAGTCCAAGGACCAATAAGCTGATATGTGTACTGATGGACAGCCACGGACGTCCTGCGTGTGTGCTGACGGACACACACAGACACGAATGGACAGCCACAAATGTCCTGTGTGTGCTGACGGACAGACACGGACGTCCCGTGTGTGCTGCAGACACCCACGGACGTCCTGTGTGTACTGAACAGACAGCCCACGTGGGCCAAAATTATCCAAACAGTCCATGGGAAGGGCCAGTGTGCTGAGTCCAAGGACCAACGTGCTGATATGTGTACTGATTGACAGCCACGGACGTCCTGTGTGTGCTGACGGACACACACGGACACACACACACACACACACACAGCCACAGACGTCCAGTGTGTGCTGACGGACACACACGGACATCCTGTTTGTGCTGACAGACACCCACGGACATCCTGTGTGTGCTGACGGACACCCACGGACGTCCTGTGTGTGCTGACGGACACACACGGAGAGCCACAGACGTCCTGTTTGTCCTGACGGACAGCCACAGACAGCCACGGATGACCTGTGTGTGCTGGCGGACACCCATAGACGTCCTATGTGTACTGAACAAACAGCCCACGTGGGCCAAAATCACCCAAACAGCCCACGGGAAGGGCCAGCGTGCTGAATCCAAGGACCAACATGCAGATATGTGTACTGATGGACAGCCACGGCCGTCCTGTGTGTGCTGACGGACACACACGGACACACACGGACAGCCCCGGACGTCCTGTTTGTGCTGATGGACACACACATATGTCATGTGTGTGCTGACGGACACACACGGACAGCCCCGGACGTCCTGTTTGTGCTGACGGACACACACGGACGTCCTGTGTGTGCTGATAGACACACATAGACGTCCTGTGTGTACTGAACAGACAGCCCACATGGCCAAAATCATCCAAACAGTCCATGGGAAGGGCCAGCGTGCTGATATATGTACTGATGGACAGCCACGGACGTCCTGTGTGTGCTGGCGGACAGACATGGACACACACGGACAGCCACAGACGTCCTGTTTGTGCTGACCGACACACACAAACGTCCTGTGTGTGCTGGCGGACACCCACGGACGTCATGTGTGTACTGAACAGACAGCCCACGTGGGCCAAAATCACCCGAACAGTCCACGGGAAGGGCCAGCGTGCTGAGTCCAAGGACCAGCGTGCTGATATGTGTACTAATGGACAGCCACAGACATCCTGTGTGTGTGCTGACGGACACACACAGACACGAACGGACAGCCACAGATGTCCTGTGTGTGCTGACGGACACCTACGGACAGCCACGGACGTCCTGTGTGTGCTGGCGGACACTCACGGACGTCCTGTGTGTACTGAACAGACAGCCCACGTGGGCCAAAGTCACCCAAACAGTCCACGGGAAGGGCCAGCGTGCTGAGTCCAAGGACCAACAAGCTGATATGTGTACTGATGGACAGCCACGGACGTCCTGCGTGTGTGCTGACGGACACACACAGACACGAATGGGCAGCCACAGATGTCCTGTGTGTGCTGACGGACAGACACGGACGTCCCGTGTGTGCTGCGGACACCCACGGACGTCCTGTGTGTACTGAACAGACAGCCCACGTGGGGCAAAATTATCCAAACAGTCCATGGGAAGGGCCAGCGTGCTGAGTCCAAGGACCAACGTGCTGATATGTGTACTGATGGACAGCCACGGACGTCCTGTGTGTGCTGACGGACACACACGGACACACACGGACACACACACAGCCACAGACGTCCAGTGTGTGCTGACGGACACACACGGACATCCTGTTTGTGCTGACGGACACCCACGGACGTCCTGTGTGTGCTGACGGACACCCACAGACGTCATGTGTGTGCTGATGGACACACACGAACAGCCACAGACGTCCTGTTTGTGCTGACGGACAGTCACAGACAGCCACGGATGACCTGTGTGTGCTGGCGGACACCCACAGACGTCCTATGTGTACTGAACAAACAGCCCACGTGGGCCAAAATCACCCAAACAGCCCACGGGAAGGGCCAGCGTGCTGAATCCAAGGACCAACATGCTGATATGTGTACTGATGGACAGCCACGGCCGTCCTGTGTGTGCTGACGGACACACACGGACAGCCCCGAACGTCCTGTTTGTGCTGATGGACACACATAGATGTCCTGTGTGTGCTGACGGACACACACGGAGATCCCCGGACGTCCTATTTGTGCTGACGGACACACACGGACGTCCTGTTTGTGCTGACGGACACACACGGACGTCCTGTGTGTGCTGACAGACACACATGGACGTCCTGTGTGTACTGAAGAGAGAGCCCACATGGGCCAAAATACTCAAACAGTCCACGGGAAGGGTCAGCGTGCTGAGTCAAAGGACCAACGTGCTGATATGTGTACTGATGGACAGCCACAAACGTCTTGTGTGTGCTGACGTACACACACGGACAGCCACTGACGTCCTGTGTGTGTTGACGGACTGCCACGGACAGCCACAGACGTCCTGTGTGTGCTGGCGGACACCCACGGACGTCCTGTGTGTGCTGGCGGACACCCACGGACGTCCTGTGTGTAATGAACAGACAGCCCACGTAGGCCAAAATCACCCAAACAGTCCACCGGAAGGGCCAGCGTGCTGAGTCAAAGGACCAACATGCTGATATGTGTACTGATGGACAGCCACGAACGTCCTTTGTGTGCTGACGGACACCCTCAGACAGCCACGGACGTCCTGTGTGTGTTGGCGGACACCCACGGACAGCCACAAACGTCCTGTGTGTGCTGGCGGACACCCACAGACGTCATGTGTGTACTGAAGAAACAGCCCACGTGGGCCAAAATCACCCGAACAGTCCACGGGAAGGGCCAGCGTGCTGAGTCCAAGGACCAGTGTGCTGATATGTGTACTAATGGATGGCCACAGACATCCTGTGTGTGTGCTGACGGACACACAACACAAACGGACAGCCACAGACGTCCTGTGTGTGCTGACGGACAGCCACGGACGTCCTGTGTGTGCTGGCGGACACTCACGGACGTCCTATGTGTACTGAACAGACAGCCCACGTGGGCCAAAGTCACCCAAACAGTCCACGGGAAGGGCCAGCGTGCTGAGTCCAAGGACCAATAAGCTGATATGTGTACTGATGGACAGCCACGGACGTCCTGCGTGTGTGCTGACGGACACACACAGACACGAATGGACAGCCACAAATGTCCTGTGTGTGCTGACGGACAGACACGGACGTCCCGTGTGTGCTGCGGACACCCACGGACGTCCTGTGTGTACTGAACAGACAGCCCACGTGGGCCAAAATTATCCAAACAGTCCATGGGAAGGGCCAGTGTGCTGAGTCCAAGGACCAATGTGCTGATATGTGTACTGATTGACAGCCACGGACGTCCTGTGTGTGCTGACGGACACACACGGACACACACACACACACACACACAGCCACAGACGTCCAGTGTGTGCTGACGGACACACACGGACATCCTGTTTGTGCTGACAGACACCCACGGACATCCTGTGTGTGCTGACGGACACCCACGGACGTCCTGTGTGTGCTGACGGACACACACGGACAGCCACAGACGTCCTGTTTGTGCTGACGGACAGCCACAGACAGCCACGGATGACCTGTGTGTGCTGGCGGACACCCATAGACGTCCTATGTGTACTGAACAAACAGCCCACGTGGGCCAAAATCACCCAAACAGCCCACGGGAAGGGCCAGCGTGCTGAATCCAAGGACCAACATGCAGATATGTGTACTGATGGACAGCCACGGCCGTCCTGTGTGTGCTGACGGACAAACACGGACACACACGGACAGCCCCGGACGTCCTGTTTGTGCTGATGGACACACACATATGTCATGTGTGTGCTGACGGACACACACGGACAGCCCCGGACGTCCTGTTTGTGCTGACGGACACACACGGACGTCCTGTGTGTGCTGATAGACACACATAGACGTCCTGTGTGTACTGAAGAGAGAGCCCACATGGGCCAAAATACCGAAACAGTCCACGGGAAGGGTCAGCGTGCTGAGTCAAAGGACCAACGTGCTGATATGTGTACTGATGGACAGCCACAAACGTCTTGTGTGTGCTGACGGACACACACGAACAGCCACAGACGTCCTGTGTGTGTTGACGGACTGCCATGGACAGCCACAGACGTCCTGTGTGTGCTGGCGGGCACCCACGGACGTCCTGTGTGTAATGAACAGACAGCCCACGTAGGCCAAAATCACCCAAACAGTCCACCGGAAGGGCCAGCGTGCTAAGTCAAAGGACCAACGTGCTGATATGTGTACTGATGGACAGCCACGAACGTCCTGTGTGTGCTGACGGACACAGTCAGACAGCCACGGACGTCCTGTGTGTGTTGACGGACACATACGGACAGCCACAAACGTCCTGTGTGTGCTGGCGGACACCCACAGACGTCATGTGTGTACTGAACAGACAGCACACGTGGGCCAAAATCACCCAAACAGTCCACGGGAAGGGCCAGCGTGCTGAGTCCAAGGACCAGTGTGCTGATATGTGTACTAATGGATGGCCACAGACATCCTGTGTGTGTGCTGACGGACACACACAGACACGAACGGACAGCCACAGATGTCCTGTGTGTGCTGACGGACAGCCACGGACGTCCTGTGTGTGCTGGCGGACACTCACGGACGTCCTGTGTGTACTGAACAGACAGCCCACGTGGGCCAAAGTCACCCAAACAGTCCACGGGAAGGGCCAGCGTGCTGAGTCCAAGGACCAACAAGCTGATATGTGTACTGATGGACAGCCACGGACGTCCTACGTGTGTGCTGAAGGACACACACAGACACGAATGGGCAGCCACAGATGTCCTGTGTGTGCTGACGGACAGACACGGACGTCCCGTGTGTGCTGCGGACACCCACGGACGTCCTGTGTGTACTGAACAGACAGCCCACGTGGGCCAAAATTATCCAAACAGTCCATGGGAAGGGCCAGCGTGCTGAGTCCAAGGACCAACGTGCTGATATGTCTACTGATGGACAGCCACGGACGTCCTGTGTGTGCTGACGGACACACACGGACACACACGGACACACACACACAGCCACAGACGTCCAGTGTGTGCTGACGGACACACACGGACATCCTGTTTGTGCTGACGGACACCCACGGACATCCTGTGTGTGCTGACGGACACCCACAGACGTCATGTGTGTGCTGACGGACACACACGGACAGCCACAGACGTCCTGTTTGTGCTGACGGACAGTCACAGACAGCCACGGATGACCTGTGTGTGCTGGCGGACACCCACAGACGTCCTATGTGTACTGAACAAACAGCCCACATGGGCCAAAATCACCCAAACAGCCCACGGGAAGGGCCAGCGTGCTGAATCCAAGGACCAACATGCTGATATGTGTACTGATGGACAGCCACGGCCGTCCTGTGTGTGCTGACGGACACACATGGACAGCCCCGGACGTCCTGTTTGTGCTGATGGACACACACAGATGTCCTGTGTGTGCTGACGGACACACACGGAGATCCCCGGACGTCCTGTTTGTGCTGACGGACACACACGGACGTCCTGTGTGTGCTGACAGACACACATGGACGTCCTGTGTGTGCTGACAGACACACATGGACGTCCTGTGTGTACTGAAGAGAGAGCCCACATGGGCCAAAATACCCAAACAGTCCACGGGAAGGGTCAGCGTGCTGAGTCAAAGGACCAACGTGCTGATATGTGTACTGATGGACAGCCACAAACGTCTTGTGTGTGCTGACGTACACACATGGACAGCCACGGACGTCCTGTGTGTGTTGACGGACTGCCACGGACAGCCACAGACGTCCTGTGTGTGCTGGCGGACACCCACGGACGTCCTGTGTGTAATGAACAGACAGCCCACGTAGGCCAAAATCACCCAAACAGTCCACCGGAAGGGCCAGCGTGCTGAGTCAAAGGACCAACGTGCTGATATGTGTACTGATGGACAGCCACGAACGTCCTGTGTGTGCTGACGGACACACTCAGACCGCCACGGACGTCCTGTGTGTGTTGACGGACACCCACGGACAGCCACAAACGTCCTGTGTGTGCTGGCGGACACCCACAAACGTCATGTGTGTACTGAACAAACTGCCCACGTGGGCCAAAATCACCCGAACAGTCCACGGGAAGGGCCAGCGTGCTGAGTCCAAGGACCAGTGTGCTGATATGTGTACTACTGGATGGCCACAGACATCCTGTGTGTGTGCTAACGGACACACACAGACACAAACGGACAGCAACAGACGTCCTGTGTGTGCTGACGGACAGCCACGGACGTCCTGTGTGTGCTGGTGGACACTCACGGACGTCCTGTGTGTACTGAACAGACAGCCCACGTGGGCCAAAGTCACACAAACAGTCCACGGGAAGGGCCAGCGTGCTGAGTCCAAGGACCAACAAGCTGATATGTGTACTGATGGACAGCCACGGACGTCCTGCGTGTGTGCTGACGGACACACACAGACACGAATGGACAGCCACAGATGTCCTGTGTGTGCTGACGGACAGACACGGACGTCCCGTGTGCTGCTGCGGACACCCACGGACGTCCTGTGTGTACTGAACAGACAGCCCACGTGGGCCAAAAATATCCAAACAGTCCATGGGAAGGCCAGTGTGCTGAGTCCAAGGACCAACGTGCTGATATGTACTGATTGACAGCCACGGACGTCCTGTGTGTGCTGACGGACACACACGGACACACACTTACACAGCCACAGACGTCCAGTGTGTGCTGACGGACACACACGGACATCCTGTTGTGCTGACGGACACCCACAGACGTCCTGTGTGCTGACGGACACCCACGGACGTCCTGTGTGTGCTGACGGACACACACGGACAGCCACAAACGTCCTGTTTGTGCTGACGGACAGCCACAGACAGCCACGGATGACCTGTGTGTGCTGGCGGACACCCACAGACGTCTTATGTGTACTGAACAAACAGCCCACGTGGGCCAAAATCACCCAAACAGCCCACGGGAAGGGCCAGCGTGCTGAATCCAAGGACCAACATGCAGATATGTGTACTGATGGACAGCCACGGCCGTCCTGTGTGTCCTGACGGACACACACGGACACACACGGACAGCCCCGGACGTCCTGTTTGTGCTGATGGACACACACAGATGTCCTGTGTGTGCTGACGGACACACACGGACAGCCCCGGACGTCCTGTTTGTGCTGACGGACACACACGGACGTCCTGTGTGTGCTGACAGACACACATGGACGGCCTGTGTGTACTGAAGAGAGAGCCCACATGGCCCAAAATACCCAAACAGTCCACGGGAAGGGTCAGCGTGCTGAGTCAAAGGACCAACGTGCTGATATGTGTATTGATGGACAGCCACAAACGTCTTGTGTCTGCTGACGGACACACACGAACAGCCACAGACGTCCTGTGTGTGTTGACGGACTGCCATGGACAGCCACAGACGTCCTGTGTGTGCTGGCGGGCACCCACGGACGTCCTGTGTGTAATGAACAGACAGTCCACGTAGGCCAAAATCACCCAAACAGTCCACCGGAAGGGCCAGCGTGCTGAGTCAAAGGACCAACGTGCTGATATGTGTACTGATGGACAGCCACGAACGTCCTGTTTGTGCTGACGGACACACTCAGACAGCCACGGACGTCCTGTGTGTGTTGACTGTAAGACCAAATCCCGGCCGCGGTCGATGCCTCACGTCGCTCGGTCCACTTCCTGGCCGAACCTCTTAATTTTTGCCCTTTATTTATAATATCGCCTAAAGGCGAGGGCTAACTTAAATCTTAGCTAAGGACTTCCCTAGTCATTAATAGCCTAGATCCTTTCAACAGATACGCAGCGAATATTCTCTAGTAACCAATGGTCTAAAAACCAAACAAACTAACACTTGTCTAGTCGAATCACCTTAGCCTTGGTCAGTTTACTCAACTACCAATTAGCTTAAAGGTCAATCCTAAACCCAAACCAAGCCACACGATTCTGAGGTTCCATTCCCCTAAACCCATTCTATCTAGATCTACATAAGTAAATGCTAGATCATACCTTTGCCACATCTACGGAGCTTATTAGCTCATCGGTCCTCCATTGACTCGAATCGCTCTCTGCTTAACAGCTGGACCACGATCACTCAATGATCTTACTTAAGGGTCCTTATCTTGACTCCTGCATCAAACAGCTCCCCTAGGTACTTAGTCATTCAACCAACCATCCCCCAGACATAAGTAACCTTTGAGAAGTCTTTGAAAGGATAAGGGTTTGCATCTGGCCTTTTCGGCTCATGCACAATCCGAAATCCTTTTGCCTTATAGGCAATAGTACCAAGTCCATCTTCTGGACTGACAAAGCTCATTAGATCCTAAATCAATCAACCAACCATCCTCTTGAACCATCATTCAGAGGTCAGGTCGTCCATACTCAACCATGATCAGATCTTACACGGCCTTCCTTGAACAATCGCACTTAGCCTCAGTATCTATGGTCTACGACACATAGTACTAGCCACACACTTCGTCATGACTCTTAGCCAATCTCGAAGCTATCAACACCAAGGTTGATATCTAGAAGCATCATATCAATACTCTTACTCCAGCAACGTGACTATCCATACTAATGTTCGGCCATCGAACCATCGTCATGAAACATGATCCGACCACTAGACTTGATAAGCCATCGTCCACTTAGCATGTACTGATATAACCGGCCTTCCATTGCCATCATGTAGGTCTACTCTATACATATAAGACATTATGGCGCCTATCCTACTCACCAACCCCAAAGTTGATTGTAGGATATCCCACTTAGCCTTTGCGGCCAGAACCATCCAACCATAGCCGGATCGTCCTCCATAGTCCCGTCTAACCGTCTGGTTAAGATCTAGGTGCGATCGCCAGTATAAGTCCGGCCCAAAGGCTCACGGACCTTCTTACCTGATCCGACCCAAAGCCTGGATCCATACCACAGAGTAAGGCCCAAGACCAAACCGGATTGCCTTGCAACCAATCAGACCTTGCGACACACAACACTCCGGTTAAACTAACCGTCCGTCCGTTCGACTATGCAGCCGCGGACTGTCCACTTGGTTCGGCCTAAGCCTTGAACAAATGGCACCGTTTGGAACTCACACCCTTGGGAACAGTACCCTTGGACACTCGTGCCTCTTGGCAACTCATGACCCTTGGCATCTCGCACCCATTCAGATGTTCCAACCGTTCGACCTAACCTTCCGTATGGACTGTCTGGTCCGTGCGTGTGTCCGGCTTATGGCCAAGGACCACGCCTTAACCCACACAAGTCATGAACCATTGTGACTGTTCAGGGAAGGGTTGCAACAGTTCAGAACAGAACAGAACCGCCCCTATCCAATCGGATCACCTGAGGCCGGTTTAGACCATGCACGCGCCCTAACTCATCGGTTATGGTCCGCGACCGCATTACTCAACCAGAACCACGGTTATAACCAATCCCAACACATCAACAAGGCCACGCCAATGTACAGAAGGAGTAGAAGAAGAAATAGATGAAAAGAATAAGAAGAATAGGACACAATCCAAACGCCCTTGGCTAGACCGGTTCGGACTGTCCGATGGTCTTAGCCGATGAGTGGGTGGTTACCCACTGACCCTATCTGACTGAACCACGGGGTTGGAGTCCTTCTCCAGACCTTTCTCCATGCCTTGGGTATCCATAACCACACGGCCTCCTCTCTCCTAAACCGTTCTCCTTGCCGGAGATACTAAACCACCACGACCGGCCCTTTTCCGGCCGATCTCTTGGCCAGAACTCTCTCTCTCTCTCTCTCTCTCTACGTTTTTCCATGAGTATTTTACTCTGAATTGGATAATGAAATCAACAGGAGAGCCCCCATATTTATAAAACGAGGGGTAAGTCTTGCCCCACGAACAGGCACGACTTGCTAGCGAATGGGCACCATCTGCCAAGGGTTGTGCCCTCTCGGCCACTTGCATCCCTTCGCCCTTTCTGATTGGGTTTGCGGTCTCTAAGCCCAACCCACCCCAAGCCTCCTGGACTTAGCCCACGGCCTTGTCCAAGCAACCAACAGCCCATGGCCTCATGGCCGGACCTCACAGCCCGCCACTGACCCGGACCCGGACCATCGGCCTAAAACCCGAACAGTCCGTCTAGCTGAGATGAGCTGACTCCCAGCTGCCTCAGCTGAATGAGCTAGTAGTCCAGCTATTGGAGCTGACTTAGTAGTGGCTGAGCTGGAGTGAACTCAACCTAGCTTCGTTAAGCTGGTCGAGCTACTTCTCTATCTCGTCCAGCTACCGTCTTACTCGTCTTAGCCATCTCTTTGCTCTTATAAGGTTAAGTCTAAGTTTCCTTATGTCCTTAACCTTCTTTCTTGACCATGGAACGCTTGCCTTGATGTCCTAAGACTGGTTGGTACGTTTCCTCGAACCATGGCCGTCCCGACAATCCTTTCCAGGATTGGGGGCGTGACAAGTCTCCCCCACTTGTAATGGATTCGTCCTCGAATCCGGTGATGATTATACCTTGTCCCAAGACAAAATATTCCAACCGAACTTATTCTTGTCTTAATCAGAGAATAGAACAAGCTTGATTCAAAACCACCAAATGACCACTTCGATGTACCAGTCAAGTCCTCACGAACTTGTTCCAATCTTTAGGCTGCTCGTCCTACAACAAGTCCTAACAGATTGTTATGGTTCTTTTGTCCTTCATGGACAATAAGGTTCATGACCTCAGCCACAACGTAATGGATCATCCCTTAACCGGCCACAACCTTTTCAGGCTTGGCCACATTGCGATCTTAGTCCCTCCAGACTAAAAACGCCTTAGACTTGACTTCTGTCCTTCACTGGACTTTGTCATAATTCGATCCTGGTCCATTTATGGACGTGATCATATTCCGGTCATGGTCCACTCAGGGATTCGACCGTTTCACCCCGACCATAGGTCCATCTCCGAATAGGTCGTGGCCTGATCCTCGTCCATTACTAGACTTGATCATTCTCAACCTTAGGTCAAACTCCGACTTGGTTGTACTGCGACCATGGTCCTCTCTCGGACATGGTCAATTTCGGCCCTGCCATCTCGGCCGGAGCCGACAAAAATGGACTCTAGGACAGCGGAGCTGTCCCTGGCTCTAGTTCAATCGTAAATGGATCCGACCTATCAGGGGGGACACCCTGAGGTACCTGGAACACATCTGGGAACTTCGACACCAACGAATCCTCTGAAAGGTCTTTCAGACAGACAGAACTGCCCGGCTCTGTAGTTGTAATTGTAGCCAAAAAGGACTGACAACCCTGTTCCAACATCCAAATCGCTCGAACTGCTGAAACCACTACTTTCTCTTGAGCCGGACACAGACATTGGTACTGGATCGGATGAAGCCCAGTCTCCAATTGCACACGGCCTCTATGGCAATCCAGAGTGGCCCGATACTTTCCCAACCAGTCCATACCTAGGATCATCTCGTGATTCTTTAGGTGGACACAGACCAGATTCACAGGGAAGACCTTTCCCTGGATCTGCACTGGGATATTCGACATGAGACCTAGTGAGTTCCTGGCTTGCCCACCGGCTGCCCTCACTATCCCAAAATTATCACCAGCGTACAGACAGAACAGACCCTTTCCGACCAGTCCCGGACTCACAAAACCTATGTGTAGCCCTGCGTCGGAAAGTATGTGGGTTTTTACACCACCAATCATGAGGGTTCCTTTCAGAGACCCCCATCAGAATCCCCTAGACAATTCTAGGTTCCAGACCAAGCATTACTACTTGAATGTAAAAAGATAAATTTAGAGATTGCCAGAGATCGAATCAAAAGATCCGAAAGCTCCGTCGTCTCGTGACAGTTCATACACCCTTGGTGTTGTGGTTGGTTTGCCTTGGGACGCCTTGCCTGTGTCTCCACGGCCCTTCCCCTGACTTCCTTGCAGCTTGGGACACTCCGATTGGAAATGTCCTTGCTGGCCACAATGGAAACAAGTCATCTGGCCGCTTCTACCAGACGGGTTCTGTCGAGGACAGTTCTGAACCCCATGGTCCATGCTGCCACAACGAACACAAGCCCCCTTGGCCTTCCAGCACTCACCGGTATGGTTCCGTCCACATTTGGAACACGCAGGTTGGCAACCAGAGGTCTCACCTCCGTCCACCTGGTCCCATTTTCTCTTTTTATCATTAGTCTTGCCCGATGGGCCAACTGTGGCTTAGCCTTAAGCTTAGCTTCTTCAGCCAAGTTAGACTCCAACAAAGCCACCCGTTCCACTTCCAGTGGGTACCTAGATGAGTAGCATTTCGGTTAATCACACATTTGGAAAATGTCCCGTACCATTCTCCAAAGCGTCTTACTATTGCAAATGCTGACACCATTCACAACAGAAATTATAATATACCTCAATCCCCATCATACTAAGATACTTAACATCATGTTCATCCAATGATTGGAACGAACACCCTGAGTTTCCTCAATTCTTTCTTTGGACGGATTCAGATTGGAATTGATTCATTCCATCCAACTAGATCTAAGGAAACCTACCTTACCCTATCCGAGTCCTAGCTGATCCATCTGATCACAAGTCCACTCGTGTACTGGTCTTGTAGTGTCTCCTTTGAGTCAGATTTAACATTGCATATGCTTTACTTATTATGAACGGCCATCAAGGGATAACACTTACTTACTTCAGTAGAGTGCTGCACATTTATTTCAACCTAAGCCACTCTCTGGTCCATGTTACTTCCCTTGTCCAGGTAATCCTATAAACAAGTTTTGCATTGCTTCCATCCCTTCCAACCCGTCTATTACTTCTTAATAACTAGATCGACCAACCTTTCTGTTTTTTTAGGATCTTGCCCTTGGAGAACGTATCTTGGCTAAGCTGGTTCATCTTAGAACTCCCACATTCACAATGATACCCTAGCTTACCTCAACTCTTTATTGGCTCACCCCCAACTAAGGTTCCATAGTCATCATAGTTTTGGAAATAATTTCGGTTTGGAACTCAAACATCTTAGAGCGTTGTCCTAAACAGGATCAAGCATGCTATGATACCAACTTGTAAGACCCATCCCGGCCGCCTAGGCCGCGGTCGATGCCTCACGTCGCTCGGGTCCACTTCCTGGCCGAACCTCTTAATTTTTGCCCTTTATTTATAATATCGCCTAAAGGCGAGGGCTAACTTAAATCTTAGCTAAGGACTTCCCTAGTCATTAATAGCCTAGATCCTTTCAACAGATACGCAGCGGAATATTCTCTAGTTAACCAATGGTCTAAAACCAACTAACACTGGTCGAACACACTCTCTGCCTTCGCTTTCTAGCTTCAGCTTTACTCAACTACAACTTAAGCTAAACTAAATAACAACCAAACAAACCAATCCATTACCAGTATTACCTGCAGGTCCCTTCCAAACCAACCATACATTCTGATCTCATCTATAGATCTACATAAGTAAATGCTAGATCATACCTTTGCCACATCTACGGAGCTTATTAGCTCATCGGTCCTCCATTGACTCGAATCGCTCTTGCTTAACAGCTGGACCACGATCACTCAATGATCTTACTTAAGGTCCTTATCTTGACTCCTGCATCAAACAGCTCCCCTAGGTACTTAGTCATTCAACCAACCATCCCCACAGACATAAGTAACCTTTGAGAAGTCTTTGAAAGGATAAGGGTTTGCATCTGGCCTTTTCGGCTCATGCACAATCCGAAATCCTTTTGCCTTATAGGCAATAGTACCAAGTCCATCTTCTGGACTGACAAAGCTCATTAGATCCTAAATCAATCAACCAACCATCCTCACATGACTTGGAACTGATGAGTCATCATCTGGCCTGACCGGCCTTGGGACTTAACCCAGACAACATATATGATTCTTCATACCAACCGATGCATTCATTAATCAGGTTAGGACCGACACCTTGAACCATCATTCAGAGGTCAGGTCGTCCATACTCAACCATGATCAGATCTTACACGGCCTTCCTTGAACAATCGCACTTAGGCTCAGTATCTATGGTCTACGACACATAGTACTAGCCACACAATTCGTCATGACTCTTAGCCAATCTCGAAGCTATCAACACCAAGGTTGATATCTAGAAGCATCATATCAATACTCTTACTCCAGCAACGTGACTATCCATAGTAATGTTCGGCCATCGAACCATCGTCATGAAAACATGATCCGACCACTAGACTTGATAAGCCATCGTCCACTAGCATGTACTGATATAACCGGCCTTCCATTGCCATCATGTAGGTCTACTCCCTACATAAGACATATGGCGCCTATCCTACTCACCAACCCAAAGTTGATTGTAAGATATCCCACTTAGCCTTTGCGGCCAGAACCATCCAACCATAGCCGGATCGTCCATAGTCCCGTCTAACCGTCTGGTTAAGATCTAGGTGCGATCGACCAGTTATAAGTCCTGCCCAAAGGCTCACGGACCTTCTTACCTGATCCGACCCAAAGCCTGGATCCATACCCACAGAGTAAGGCCCAAGACCAAACCGGATTGCCTTGCAACCAATCAGACCTTGCGACACAACACTCCGGTTAAACTAACCGTCCGTCCGTTCGACTATGCAGCCGCGGACTGTCCACTTGGTTCGGCCTAAGCCTTGAACCAATGGCACCGTTTGGAACTCACACCCTTTGGGAACTAGTACCCTTGGACACTCGTGCCTCTTGGCAACTCATGACCCTTGGCATCTCGCACCCATTCAGATGTTCCAACCGTTCGACCTAACCTTCCGTATGGACTGTCTGGTCCGTGCGTGTGTCCGGCTTATGGCCAAAGGACCACGCCTTAACCCACACAAGTCATGAACCATTGTGACTGTTCAGGGAAGGGTTGCAACAGTTCAGAACAGAACAGAACCGCCCCTATCCAATCGGATCACCTGAGGCCGGTTTAGACCATGCACGCGCCTAACTCATCGGTTATGGTCCGCGACCGCATTACTCAACCAGAACCACGGTTATAACCAATCCCAACACATCAACAAGGCCACGCCAATGTACAGAAGGAGTAGAAGAAGAAATAGATGAAAAAGAATAAGAAGAATAGGACACAATCCAAACGCCCATGGCTAGACCGGTTCGGACTGTCCGATGGTCTTAGCCGATGAGTGGGTGGTTACCCACTGACCCTATCTGACTGAACCACGGGGTTGGAGTCCTTCTCCAGACCTTTCTCCATGCCTTGGGTATCCATAACCACACGGCCTCCTCTCTCCTAAACCGTTCTCCTTGCCGGAGATACTAAACCACCACGACCGGCCCTTTTCCGGCCGATCTCTTGGCCAGAACTCTCTCTCTCTCTCTCTCTCTCTACGTTTTTCCATGAGTATTTTACTCTGGAATTGGATAATGAAATCAACAGGAGAGCCCCATATTTATAGAAAACGAGGGGGTAAGTCTGTGCCACCACGAACAGGCACGACTTGCTAGCGAATGGGCACCATCTGCCAAGGGTTGTGCCCTCTCGGCCACTTGCATCCCTTCGCCGTTTCTGATTGGTTTGGGTCGGTCATAAGCCCACCCACGCCCCAAGCCTCCTGGACTTAGCCCACGGCCTTGTCCAAGGAACCAACAGCCCATGGCCTCATGGCCGGACCTCACAGCCCGCCACTGACCCGGACCCGGACCATCGGCCTAAAACCCGAACAGTCCGTCTAGCTGAGATGAGCTGACTCCCAGCTGCCTCAGCTGAGTGAGCTAGTAGTCCAGCTAGTGGAGCTGACTTAGTAGTGGCTGAGCTGGAGTGAACTCAACCTAGTTTCGTTAAGCTGGTCGAGCTACTTCTCTATCTCGTCCAGCTACCGTCTTACTCGTCTTAGCCGTCTCTTTGCTCTTATAAGGTTAAGTCTAAGTTTCCTTATGTCCTAAACCTTCTTTCTTGACCATGGAACGCTTGCCTTGATGTCCTAAGACTGGTTGGTACGTTTCCTCGAACCATGGCCGTCCCGACAATCCTTTCCAGGATTGGGGGCGTGACATTGACGGACACCCACGGACAGCCACAAACGTCCTGTGTGTGCTGGCGGACACCCACATACGTCATGTGTGTACTGAACAGACAAGCCCACGTGGGCCAAATCATCGAACACCCGAACAATCCACGGGAAGGGCCAGCGTGCTGAGTCCAAGGACCAGTGTGCTGATATGTGTACTAATGGACAGCCACAGACATCCTGTGTGTGTGCTGACGGACATACACAGACACGAACGGACAGCCACATACGTCCTGTGTGTGCTGACGGACAGCCCACAGAAGTCCTGTGTGTGCTGGCGGACACTCACGGACGTCCTGTGTGTACTGAACAGACAGCCCACGTGGCCAAAGTCACCCAAACAGTCCACGGGAAGGGCCAGCGTGCTGAGTCCAAGGACCAACAAGCTGATATGTGTACTGATGGACAGCCACGGACGTCCTTCATAATTCCGTGGCCAGTTCTCCTGATCTTGGGCTTTCTGGAAAGCTGATAAACTCCTCTTCACTCTAATGATGGGCTTTGCTTCAGCCGCTCCTTCCTTGGGCTGGAATCTCCTTCTAAAGATCGGTACTCGCAGATGTGACGGGCTGGGAAACATCTGACTTGTAAAATTCATAACTTCTTGCTCCGTGAATATTTGGCTCGATTTCAATTGGGCGTGGACTCCTTCTTGAGTGTAAAATCCAATAAAATTGGTTTCATGTTGAAAGTCCTTCTGGTTGTGTGAGATATACGCCTTGGACTGAACCTCGGTCGCTGTGTACCTTCTAGATGGCCGATTTGGACGGTTTGATGAGACTCTGATTGAACCATGGATTTCGTGACCACAACACTTCCGTGGACTGTTCGGGTGATTTTGGCCCACGTGGGCTGTCTGTTCAGTACACACAGGACGTCTGTGGGTGTCCCTCAGCACACACAGGACGTTCGTGGGTGTCGTCAGCACACACAGGACATCTGTGGCTGTCCATGTGTGTCCGTCAGCACACATAGGACGTCCGTGGCTGTCCATCAGTACACATATCAGCACGCTGGTTCTTGGACTCAGCACACTGGCCCTCCCGTGGACGGTTCGGGTGATTTTGGCCCACGTGGGCTGTCTGTTCAGTACACACAGGACCGTGGCGTGCGCGTCCGTCAGCACACACAGGATGTCCGTGGTGTCCGTCAGCACATACAGAACATCCGTGGCTGTCAGTGTGTTGTCCGTGTGTGTCCGTCAGCACACACAGGACGTCTGTGGCTGTTCATTAGTACACATATCAGCACGCTGGTTGGACTCAGCACACTGGCCCTTCTCGTGGACTATTTTGGTGATTTTGGCCCGCGTGGACTGTTCTATTCAGTGCACACATGACGTCCGTGGGTGTCCGTCAGCACACACAGGACGTCTGTGTGGGTGTCAGTCACGCACACACAGGACGTTTGTGGCTGTCCGTGTGTGTCCGTCAGCACACACAGGACGTCTGTGGCTGTCCATCAGTACACATATCAGCACGTTGGGCCTTGGACTCAGCACGCTGGCCCATTCCTGTGGACTGTTTGGGTTATTCTGGCCCACGTGGGCTGTCTGTTTAGTACACATAGGACGTCCGTGGGTGTTGTAGTACCCACGACTGAGGTTCCCATTATCGCAAAGGTCCTACCACAAGGTCCGGTTCAAGAGTTATAAGAGCTGGATTTGCCAAAGCTGTCCAAGAGTTGCTTGCACAGGAACAAACCGGGTTCAAGCAACTATTGATCCAGGAGTTGTCTGACTTGAAGCTGGAAGACACCGGTGAACCACTAGAGGTTCCAGACCCTGTCCATTCGAGCCAGTTCTCCTCCATCGGCCAGAATGAAGCCGGCCTGACCATTTCCACCTTCATACTCAATCCATCCAACCAACTTGCTTCCGGTTCAGAGATATAGCCGACCATCAGAAGGAGTAGTATTGTGTTTGTACTCTTTTTCCTTATCGAGGTTTTGTCCCACTGGGTTTCCGAAAGGTTTTACTGAGGCAACAAGCAAGCATACTATGAGTTCTGATCCGGACATCTCAAAACCGCGACCGGTCTATTGTTTTCTTTATTTTATTTCGGTTAAGACTTGGCCATTTGTCTAGGCCTTTTTATCTTTAAAGTCCAGTAAGAACATCTATTTAAACCTTCTTGTATTTGCCAATTTTCGGCTAAGTCTTTTATGAAAAAACGTTTTTGCTTTAGCAAAGAAAACCCTAAGTCTTTCAGTTGTGCGAAACCATTGAGAGCAGCCGTTGTGACTTATCAAAGAGCCGATCCGTTGTTCTTTGTGGTGTCCATCGATCCATTCCATTCCTTGTCCGAATCTTGATAGAGACATACGTCAGCAAGAGCCGGATCCATATCTATCTTCCTAACCAACCTAGGCATCTTGTTGAGAGAGACATCGACGCTCCAGCAGCAGATCCCATCCGCCAATCTACTCTGCTTTCTCTATCTTTTGTTTTTAGATTTCATTCATCCAATCCATAAAAACCAAAAGAATCATAACTTGTTTCTGTTCTTGTTCCTATTGAAAACTAGCTGAAAGTTCATATCTGTTTCAGGCACGACCACAAGCAAGAGACGAGCCGGCCAGTACCATCCATCCGAGGCAAGGCTGAACCGCGGATCGGTCATCCGTCCATCCGTCCGTTCGACCCTCCGACCCATGCCTACAACATTTTTGGTATCAGAGCTGAAAGTTTCCTGCGAAACTCAGTTGCTTGAACCCTAGCCGTC
>NW_022610360.1:0-21884 GCF_000309985.2 Brassica rapa | reverse complement strand
TGATCCGATCTATGATGAGGATGTTTTTGATGAGCAAGCCATGGTTCACTACTGGTACTAGGCGTGCCTTGAGTGTCCAACCAAAATCCAATGACAAAGAACAAGGGAGAATCTCTTTCACTCTAGATGTCTCATATCTGATAAAGTTTGTTCTTTAATTATTGATGGAGGTAGTTGCACTAATGTGGCTAGTGACACCCTTGTAAAGAAACTTGGGCTTGTTACTCAGCTCTTTTCTCGTCCTTTCAGGTTGGAGTGGCTCAAATGAGTCCGAGAACATATGTGAAGGAGCAAGTCACGGTTCCACTCTCCATTGGCCGATATGAGGATGAGGTGTTTGCAATGTGCTTCCCATGGATGCTTGCCATGTTCTTTGGGCCGGCCTTGGCTATTTAACAAGAAGGCAGTGCATGATGGTTTCACAAAACGGCACTCATTTGATCATAAAGGAAAGAAGATCACCTTGGTGCCTTTGTCGCCTTCGGAAGTCATCAAGACCAGGTCCAACTTAAGAAGAACCAAGACCAAGACTCTAAAGCTGATAAACCTGAGACCAGTAACCAGAAACTCCAACTTCTTTGTCAAAGAAAGTCAGGTAAGGAAGTCTCTTTGCTCTCAAAAGCCATTTCTCTTACTTATTTATAAGAGTCTCTTGGCCTCATCTTCTTCTGACCTTGCACCGGAGATTCTGAGTGAGTTTTTAGGTATCTTGCAGGATTATTCTGATGTGTTTCCAGAAGAAAATCCCAAAGGATTGCCACCGGTGAGAGGCATTGAGCATCAGATCGATCTCGTCCCGGGCGCCTCTCTACCGAACCGCCAGCGTACCGCACCATCCGGTCGAGACCAAGGAACTGCAGAAACAGATAAAAAACTTGCTTGAGAAGGGATACATCAGAGAGAGTCTCAGTCCCTGTGCCGTGCCTGTCTACTTGTACCAAAGAAGGATGGCTCCTGGAGGATGTGTGGACTGCCGGGCCATAAACAACATCACAGTAAAGTCTCGACATCCTATCCCTCGTCTTGATGATATGCTTGATGAACTCCATGGTTATAAGTAGTTTTCTAAGATAGATTTGAGAAAGGCTATCATCAGATTAGGATGAAAGAAGGTGATGAATGGAAAACGGCCTTAAAACAAAAACTAGGTTTGTATGAGTGGCTTGTCATGCCCTTTGGTCTCACTAATGCACCTAGTACTTCCATGCGCCTAATGAATCATGTCTTGAGGTGTTTTTTGGTCATTTTGTTGTGGTTTACTTTGATGACATTCTTATTTACAGCAAAGCCTTGATGAGCACCAACAGCACTTGAAATCTGTTCTTGAAGTCCTTAGAAAGGAACGTTTGTTTGCTAACCTTGGAAAGTGTTATTTTGGGCACAGGTCATGTGTCTTCTAGGTTTTGTTGTAGGTGCAGATGGCTTGAGAGTGGACGAGCAGAAGGTCCAAGCAATCCGGGACTGG
Source organism: Brassica rapa (assembly GCF_000309985.2). Taxonomy (NCBI): domain Eukaryota; kingdom Viridiplantae; phylum Streptophyta; class Magnoliopsida; order Brassicales; family Brassicaceae; genus Brassica; species Brassica rapa. The sequence continues at coordinate 20,419 of NW_022610360.1, read as the reverse complement.
CCGATTCCGACCTCATTGGTGAAGTAAGAAGCTTCCATGGCCTTGCCGGCTTCTATAGGCGATTGGTTCAAAACTTCAGTACCTTGGCCGCTCCTCTTACTGAAGTAATCAAGAAGAACGTGGGGTTTCAAATGGGGACCAGCTCAGGAAGAAGCATTCGAAATCCTTAAAGGGAAGTTGACTCACGCCCCTTTACTTGTACTTCCAGATTTTTCTAAAGCTTTTGAAATCGAATGTGATGCTTCTGGTGTGGTATTGGTGCTGTGTTGATGCAGGATGGAAAATCAGTGGCTTATTTCAGTGAGAAGCTTGGAGGAGCTATGCTCAACTACCCCACATACGACCAAAACTCTATGCCTTGGTGAGGGCCCTTCAAATGTGGCAGCACTATCTTTGGCTAAGGAGTTCATCATCCACACTGATCATCAGTCTCTAAGACACCTTAAGGGTCAGCAGAAGCTCAACAAGAGGCATGCTCGTTAGATGGAGTTCATTGGGACATTCCCTTATCTGATCAAGTACAAACAAGGTAAGGAGAATGTTGTGGCCGATGCATTGTCTCGAAGGTATACTCTTCTCTCAGCCTTGAAACAAAATTGCTTAGTTTTGAGTTTATCAAGATTTATACGCATCTGATCAAGACTTCAAAGAGGTTTCCGAAAATGTTCAAGGTCGCTTATGGAAAGTATTTTCAAAACTCTGGATTCCTATTCTTTGATAACCGCTTGTGTGTGCCCCAATGTTCTTTGAGGGAGTTGTTTCTCAAGGGAAGCTCATGGAGGAGGTTTATGGGACACTTTGGTGTTAAGAAAACTTACAAGGCGGTTCATGATCACTTCTATTGGCCAAGCTTGATGAAAATGTGACCGGATATGTAGCCGATGTGTGGTGTCAAGAAGTCTAAGTCCAAATCTTCAAACCACGGTTTGTATTCTGAATCCTATTCCTTCTCATCCTTGTGTAGACATTCTATGGATTTCGTGTTAGGATTGCCAAGGCTAAGTCTGGACAAGATTCAATCTTTGTTGTTGTAGACAGATTTTCGAAAATGGCTCATTTCATTCCTTGTCATAAAACTGATGATGCCACACAAGTTGCTGATTTTTTTATTTAGAGAGATTGTTAGATTGCATGGAATGCCTAACACCATTGTATCTGATCGCGATGCTAAGTTCCTTAGTTATTTTTGGAAAACCTTATGGTCTAAACTAGGAAACATGATTGATGTTTTTCACAACTTGTCATCCGCAAACTGATGGTCAAACTGAAGTTGTTAATCGAACCTTGTTCCTCTGCTTAGATCTTTGGTTAAAAAGAATCTTAGGCTTTGGGAAGAATGCTTACCACATGTTGAGTTGCTTACAATCATGCAATGCATTCTGCTACAAAGTTTTCTCCTTTTGACGTTGTTTATGGGTTTAATCCTTTGTGCCCACTTGATCTTTTACCTTTGTCCTTGAGTGAAAGAGTTAGTACAGATGGCAAGAGGAAGGGCCACTATCAAAAAGCTACATGAACAGGTTCGTGCAAACATTGAGGCCAAGACCGAGATCTATAAAAGATATGCCAATCAGAAAGAAAGGAGGTTATTTTCAAAGAGGTGATCTTGTTTGGGTTCACTTGAGAAAGGATCGATTTCCGGAAGAAAGAAAGTCTAAACTTATGCCTCGGGTCGATGGTCCATTCCAGATCCTTAAGAAGATCAATGACAATGTTTATCAGCTTGATCTTCAAGGTAAGTATGACATTTCTTCGATCTTTAACGTTTCTGATCTTTCCTCTTTTCTTGTAGATGATCCGGATTTGTGGTCAAATCCTTTTGAAGAGGAGGGAATGATGTGCCCCAGTCCGAGGATCAGTCCATGGAATCAGATCAGAACGAGGATCAGAACGTCCGAAACAACGCAACTGAGGTTCAGTCCACGACGCGGGCCCGAACAGACTGCTCGGGCCGTGTAGTCGTCTCGACCCGCACTCGTCTGAATTTGAGCTTCAACATAACCCGCGACCAGATGGCCAAATCAACCGGACTGAAGTTCGCCTTTCCCGTCCTGGTTCGGCTAAGTCCATCGGTCAAGTCAGAAGTGAAGTTGATCAAGTGGAATCCAAATCCGACCATGGTCCTCTCTCTTAAGCCATCTCGCCGAACGGGGATCGTTCTGATGAACTGATCCGACACTTCGATCAGTTCATGGATCTTTGATCAGCCAAATCTCTCTAAGGCAAGACTCTTAAGGTTGTCCGAAGACATAGCACATTTTGGTCCAGAACAGTCCATGAAAATCACCCGTCCTTACATGAAGACTGTACCGGCCGTGTACTGCTTCCTACCGCGGGACGTGCTATCAGTTACACGAACCTGGACAAGAGTAGCCGAAGAGTTCAAATCGACCAGTCAACATTATTTTCTGTGCTTTGACTAGATCTGGTCTTCTATCTATTTTCTATGTCTCTTTTTCATACATTTTTATTTATTATCTTTGACTACAAGTTATATAAGTATGAGAACAATCCTTGAAATAAGATAATCGATTTTCCTTATTCATTTGAGATTTCTTTCTTTGTTCTTTGATTAGAACATTCTTGTTCCCTGGTGAGGGATCTCCAAATGAATCCCCATTCTTTGAGCCGGACTTGTTTGTCAAATCAAGCGGCCATTGAGAGTTCTAGTAGTATCATTGGGTCTTCCGCATCCCTTTGTGTCACTAAAACAATCCATAGTTCTCTATCTCTTCAAATCGAGTTCATATCATCAGATCCGGTTGAGTGTTCGTTCCTTAGTGTTCTTCAAAGGCAGCGTGCTGAGTCCAACGACCAACGTGCTGATATGTGTACTGATGGACACCCACAGATGTCATGTGTGTGCGACGGACACATACAGACACACACAGGGACACACATGACAGCCACTGATGTCCTGTGTGTACTGACGGACACCCACTGACGTCCTGTGTGTGCTGATGGACACCCACAGACGTCCTGTGTGTACTGAACAGACAGCCCAACTTGGGCCAAAAATCACCCTAACAGTCCACGGGAAGGGCCAGCGGTGAGAGCTGATCCAAGGAACAGCGGGCTGATATGTGTACTGATGGACAGGCCAGGACGTCCTCTGTGTGCTGACGGATAGCACAGACACCCACGGACGTCCTGTGTGTGCTGGCGGATACCAACAGACGTCATTGTTGTACTGAACAGACAGCCCCGTGGGCCAAAATCACCAAAACAGTCCACGGGAAGGGCCAGGGTGCTGAGTCGAAGGACAAAATGCTGATATGTGTAACTGATGGACAGCCACAGACGTTCTGTGTGCTGACGGACAGCCACGGACAGCCACAGATGTTGTGTGTGCTGGCGGACACCCAATGATGTCCTTTGTGTATGAACAGACAGCCCACGTGGCCAAAATCACCTAAACAGTCCACGGAAGCCAGCGTGCTGAGTCCAAGGACCAACGTGCTGTATGTGTACTGATGGACAGCACGGACGTCCGGTGTGCTGACGGACCACACAGACACACACGGACGTCCTGTGGTGCTGACGGACACTACGGACGTCCTGTGTGCTGACAGACACCCAGGACGTCCTTTGTGTACTGAACAGACAGCCCACGTGGGCCAAAACCACCCGAACAGTCCCAGGAAGGGCCAGCGTGCTGATATGTGTACTGATGGACACCCACAGATTCATGTGGTGCTGACGGACACACACAGACATACACGGAACACAGGACAGCCACGGGTCCTGTGTGTACTGACGGACACCCACTGACGTCCTGTGTGTGCTGATGGACACCACAGACGTCCTGTGTGTAATGAACAGACAGCCCACTTGGGCCAAAATCACCCTAACAGTCCACGGGAAGGGCCAGCGTGCTGAGTCAAGACCAGCGGGCTGATATGTGTACTGATGGACAGCCACGGACGTCCTCTGTGTGCTGAGGGATAGCCACAGACACCCACGGACGTCCTGTGTGTGCTGGCGGATACCCACAGACGTCCTTTGTGTACTGAACAGACAGCCCACGTGGGCCAAAATCACCAAAACAGTCCACGGGAAGGGCCAGGGTGCTGAGTCCAAGGACAAAAATGCTGATATGTGTACTGATGGACAGCCACAGACGTCCTGTGTGTGCTGATGGACACACACGGACACACATGGACAGCCACGGATGTCCTGTGTGTGCTGACGGACACACACAGACGTCCTATGTGTGCTGACGGACACCCACGGACATCCTGTGTGTGCTGACGGACACACACGGACACACACGGACAGTCACAGACGTCCTGTGTGTGCTGACGGACAGCCACGGACAGCCACAGAAGTCTTGTGTGTGCTGGCGGACACCCACTGATGTCCTTTGTGTACTGAACAGACAGCCCACATGGGCCAAAATCACCCAAACAGTCCACGGGAAGGGCCAGCGTGCTGAGTCCAAGGACCAACGTGCTGATATGTGTACTGATGGACAGCCACGGACGTCCTGTGTGTGCTGACGGACACACACAGACACACACGAACGTCCTGTGTGTGCTGACGGACACCCACGGACGTCCTGTGTGCTGACAGACACCCACGGACGTCCTTTGTGTACTGAACAGACAGCCCACGTGGGCCAAAATCACCCGAACAGTCCACGGAAGGGCCAGCGTGCTGATATGTGTACTGATGGACAGCCACAGACATCCTGTGTGTGCTGACGGACACACACGCACACACACGGACGTCCTGTGTGTGCTGACCGACACACATGGACGTCCTGTGTGTGCTGACCGACACACATGGACGTCCTGTGTGTGCTGACAGACAGCCACGGACAGCCACGAACGACCTGTGTATGCTGGCAGACACCCACAGACACACACGGGCACACACGGACAGCCACAGACGTCCTGTGTGTGCTGACGGAAACACACATGGACAGCCACGGATGTCCTGTGTGTGCTGGCGGACACCCACGGACGTCCTGTGTGTACTGAACAGACAGCCCATGATGTCATGTGTGTGCTGAGTCCAAGGAACAACGTGGCTGATATGTGTACTGATGGACAGCCACAGACGTCCTGTGTCTTCTGACGGACAGACACGGACAGACACGGACAGCCACGGACGTCCTGTGTGTGCTGACGGACAGCCATGGACAGCCACGGACGTCCTGTGTGTGCTGGTAGACACCCACGAACGTCCTCAGTGTACTGAACAGAGAGCCCACATGGGCCAAAATCACCCAAACAGTCCACGAGAAGGGCCAGCGTGCTAAGTCCAAGGACCAACGTGTTGATATGTATACTGATGAACAGCCACGGACGTCCTGTGTGTGCTGACGGACACACACGGACACACATGGACAGCCACGGACGTCATGTGTGTGCTGACGGACACACACGGACGTCCTGTGTGTGCTGACAGACACCCACGGACGTCCTGTGTGTGCGGACGGACACACACGGACAGTCATGGACGTCTTGTGTGTGCTGACAGACATCCACGGACAGCCCCAGACGTCCTGTGTGTGCTGGCGGACACCCACGGACGTCCTGTGTGTACTGAACAGCAGCTGGGCTAAAATCACCCAAACTGTCACGCCCCCAATCCTGGAAAGGATTTGTCGGGACGACCATGGTTCGAGGAAACGTACCAGCCAGTCTTAGGACATCAAGGCAAGCGTTCCATGGTCGAGAAAGAAGGTTAAGAACATAAGGAAACTTAGACTTAACCTTATATAAGCTAAGAGACAGCTAGGACGAGTAAGACGGTAACTGGACGGTAGCTCGGCCAGCCCAACGAAGCTATGTTTAGTTCAGTCCAGCTCAGTCCCTACTAAATCAGCTCCATTATCTGGACTAGTAGCTCACTCAGCTGAGGCAGCTGAGAGTCAGCTCACCTCAGCTAGACGGACTGTTCGGGTTTTAGGCCGATGGTCCGGGTCCGGGTCAGTGGCGGGCTGTGAGGTCCGGCCATGAGGCCACGGGCTGTTGGGTCTTTGGACAAGGCTGTGGGCTAAGTCCAGGAGGCTTGGGGCGTGGGTTGGGCTTATGATCGACCCCAAACCCAATCAGAAAGGACGATGGGATGCAAGTGGCCGAGAGGGCACAACCCTTGGCCGATGGTGCCCGTTCGATAGCAAGTCGTGCCTTTTCGTGGGGCAAGACTTACCCCCTCGTTTTCTATAAATATGGGGCCTCTCCTGTTGGTTTCATTATCCAATTCCAGAGTAAAATACTCAGAGAAAAACGTAGAGAGAGAGAGAGAGAGTGAGAGAGAGAGAGAGTCTCGGCCAAGAGATCGGCCGGAAAAGGGTTTAAGAGAGAGGAGGCCGTGTGGTTATGAATACCCATGGCATAGAGAAAGGTCTGGAGAAGGACTCCAAAGCCGTGGTTCAGTCAGATAGGGTCAGTGGGTAACCACCGACACATCGGCTAAGACAATCGGACAGTCCGAACCTGTCTAGCCATGGGCGTTTGAATTGTGTCCTATTCTTCTCATTCTTTTCATCCAGTTCTTCTTCAACTCCTTCTGTACATTGGCTTCACCTTGTTGATATGTTGGGATTGGTTATAACCGTGGTTCTGGTAGAGTAATGCGGTCACGGTCCATAACCGACAAGTTAGGCGCGCGCATGGTCTAAACCGGCCTCAGGTGATCCGATTGGATAGGGGCGGTTCTGTTCTGTTCTGAACGGTTGCAACCCTTCCCTGAGCAGTCACAATTTTTCATGACTTGGGTAGGTTAAGGCGTGATCCTTTGGCCATAGGCCGGACACACGCACGGACCAGACAGTCCATACGGACGGTTAGGTCGAACGGTTGGAGCATCTGAATGGGTGCGAGATGCCAAGGGTCATGAGTTGCCAAGAGGCACGAGTGTCCAAAGGGTACTAGTTCCCAAAGGGTGTGAGTTCCAAACGGTGCCATTGGTTCAAGGCTTAGGCCGAACCAAGTGGACAGTCCGCGGCTGCATAGTCGAACGGACGGACGGTTAGTTTAACCGGAGTGTTGCGTAGCAAGGTCTGATCGGTTGCAAGGCAATCCGGTTGGGTCTTGGGCCTTACTCTGTGGTATGGATCCAGGCTTTGGGTCGGATCAGGTAAGAAGGTCCGTGAGACTTTGGGCCGGACTTATAACTGGCCGATCGCACCTATCTCTTAACCAGACGGTTAGACGGGACTATGGACTATCCGACTATGGTTGGATGGTTCTAGTCGCAAAGGATAAGTAGGATATCTTACAATCAACCTCGGGTTGGTGAGTAGGATAGGCGCCATATGCCTTATGTAGGGCGTAGACCCACATGATGGCAATGGAAGGTCGGTTATATCAGTACATGCTAAGTGGACGAAGGCTTATCAAGTCTAGTGGTCGGATCATGTTTCATGACGATGGTTCGATGGCCGAGCACTAGTATGGATAGTCACGTTTCTGGAGTAAGAGTATTGGTGTGATGCTTCTATATATCAACCTTGGTGTTGATAGCTTCGGTATTGGCTAAGAGCCATGACGAAGTGTATGGCTAGTATTATGTGTCGTAGACCATAGGTACTAAGCCTAGGTGTGATTGTTAATGGAAAGCCGTAGATATGATCATTGGTTAGTATGGATGACCTAGCCGTAGATATGATCATTGGTTGAATGACTAAGTACCTAGGGGAGTTGTTCGAGTCCAAGGAAGGACCAGGATCGAATTATGACAAAGTCCAATGAAGGACAGAAGTCAAGTCTGAGGCGTTTTTAGTCTGGAGGGACTAAGATTGCAATGTGGCCAAGCCTGAAAAGGTTGTGGCCGGTTTAGGGGATGATCCAGTACGTTGTGGCTGAGGTCATGAACCTTATTGTCCATGAAGGAGAAAAGAACCATAACAAACTGTTAGGACTCGTTGTAGGACGAGCAGCCTAAAGATTGGAACAAGTTCGTGAGGACTTGACTGGTACATCGAGTGGTGTGAGGATTGGCCAAATCTACTAAGGCTCGAGTATGCAGCATGTTCCTAGGGACTGATTATGATATAGTCTTGGACTATGATCAGAGAAAGAATAAAATCTGAAGACGATGCTATTCAAAGGAAAGACATAGACTTGTTGGATACTAGGACCGCAACCTGGAGAGTTCGGCCGGTGACACAAGGAATGTCTTTGGATGGATTTTCAAGTATCACTTGAATGGGTGCTTGATGGACCCTCGACTGTGGTCGAAGTAGACAAGTAAGGGTGCCATCAGCGAAACCAGAAAGGACCACTTGATAGGATTTTTGTGGTTAAATCCTTATCAAGTGGGGGAGACTTGTATAACGATGGTCAAAGGAATTTGATCGTCGAAGTGGTCATTTGGTGTTTTTGAATCAAGCTTGTTCTATTCTCTAATCAAGACTAGAACAAGTTCGGTTGGAATATTTTGTCTTGGGACAAGGTATAATCATCACCGGATTCGAGGACGAATCCATTACAAGTGGGGGAGACTTGTCACGCCCCCAATCCTAGAAAGGATTTGTCGGGACGGCCATGGTTCGAGGAAACGTATCAGCCAGTCTTAGGACATCAAGGCAAGCGTTCCATGGTCGAGAAAGAAGGTTAAGAACATAAGGAAACTTAGACTTAACCTTATATAAGCTAAGTGACAGCTAGGACGAGTAAGACGGTAACTAGACGAAGTAGACAAGTAGCTCGGCCAGCTCAACGAAGCTAGGTTTAGTTCACTCCAGCTCAGTCCCTACTAAGTCAGCTCCACTAGCTGGACTACTAGCTCACTCAGCTGATGCAGCTGAGAGTCAGCTCACCTCAGCTAGACGGACTGTTCGGGTTTTAGGCCGATGGTCCGGGTCAGTGGTGGGCTGTGAGGTCCGGCCATGAGGCCATGGGCTGTTGGGTGTTTGGGCAAGGCCGTGGGCTAAGTCCAAGAGGCTAGGGGCGTGGGTTAGGATTAATACCGACCACAAACCCAATCAGAAAGGGCGATGGGATGCAAGTGGCCGAGAGGGCACAACCCTTGGCCGATGGTGCCGCTTCGCTAGCAAGTCGTGCCTGTTCGTGGGGCAAGACTTACCCCCTCGTTTTCTATAAATATGGGGCCTCTCCTGTTGGTTTCATTATCCAATTCCGTAGTAAAATACTCAGAGACAAACGTAGAGAGAGAGAGAGAGAGTCCCGGCCAAGAGATCGGCCAGAAAAGGGCCGGTCGTGGTGGTTTTGTATCTCCGGCAAGGAGAACGGTTTAGGAGAGAGGAGGCCGTGTGGTTATGAATACCCAAGGCATAGAGAAAGGTCTGGAGAAGGACTCCAAAGCCGTGGTTCAGTCAGATAGGGTCAGTGGGTAACCACCGCCTCATCGGCTAAGATAATCGGACAGTCCGAACCGGTCTAGCCATGGGCGTTTGGATTGTGTCCTATTCTTCTCATCTTTTCATCCAATTCTTCTTCTACTCCTTCTGTACATTGGCGTGGCCTTGTTGATGTGTTGGGATTGGTTATAACCGTGGTTCTGGTAGAGTAATGCGGTCGCGGTCCATAACCGACGAGTTAGGCGCGCGCATGGTCTAAACCGGCCTCAGGTGATCCGATTGGATAGGGGCGGTTCTGTTCTGTTCTGAACGGTTGCAACCCTTCCCTGAGCAGTCACAATGGTTCATGACTTGGGTAGGTTAAGGCGTGATCCTTAGGCCATAGGCCGGACACACGCACGGACCAGACAGTCCATACGGATTGGTAGGTCGAACGGTTGGAGCATCTGAAAGGGTGCGAGATGCCAAGGGTCATGAGTTGCCAAGAGGCACGAGTGTCCAAAGGGTACTAATTCCCAAAGGGTGTGAGTTCCAAACGGTGCCATTGGTTCAAGGCTTAGGCCGAACCAAGTGGACAGTCCGTGGCTGCATAGTCGAACGGATGGACGGTTAGTTTAACCGGAGTGTTGCGTAGCAAGGTCTGATCGGTTGCAAGGCAATCAGGTTTGGTCTTCGGCCTTACTCTGTGGTATGGATCCAGGCTTTGGGTCGGATCAGGTAAGAAGGTCCGTGAGACTTTGGGCCGGACTTATAACTGGCCGATCGCACCTAGCTCTTAACCAGACGGTTAGACGGGACTATGGACGATCCGACTATGGTTGGATGGTTCTAGTCGCAAAGGCTAAGTAGGATATCTTACAATCAACCTCTGGTTGGTTAGTAGGATAGGCGCCATATGCCTTATGTAGGGCGTACACCCACATGATGGCAATGGAAGGCCGGTTATATCAGTACATGCTAAGTGGACGATGGCTTATCAAGTCTAGTGGTCGGATCATGTTTCATGACGATGGTTCGATGGCCGAGCACTAGTATGGATAGTCACGTTTCTGGAGTAAGAGTATTGGTGTGATGCTTCTATATATCAACCTTGGTGTTAATAGCTTCGGTATTGGCTTAGAGCCATGACGAAGTGTCTGGCTAGTATTATGTGTCGTAGACCATAGGTACTAAGCCTAAGTGTGATTGTTAATGGAAAGCCGTGTAAGATATGATCATGGTTGAGTATGGAAGACCTGACCTCTGGATGATGGTTCAAGGTGTCGGAACTAATCTGATTTAGGAATGCATCGGTTGGTATGAACAAGTCATATCTGTTGTTTGGGTTATGTCCCAAGGCCGATCAGGCCAGATGATGATTCATCAGTTCCAAGTCATGTGAGGAAGGTTGGTTGATTGACTTAGGATCTAATGAGCTTTGTCAGTCCATAAGATGGACTTGGTACTATTGCCTATAAGGCAAAAGGATTTTGGATTGTGCATGAGCCGAGAAAGGCCAGATGCAAACCCTTATCCTTTCAAAGACTTCTCAAAGGTTACTTAGGTCTTTGGGGATGGTTGGTTGAATGACTAAGTACCTAAGGGAGTTGTTTGATGCAGGAATCAAGGTAAGGACCTTAAGTAAGATCATTGAGTGATCGTTGTCCAGCTGTCAAGCAAGATCAATTTGAGTCAATGGAGGACCGATGAGCTCCATAGATGTGGCAAAGGTATGATCTAGCATTTACTTATGTAGATCTAGATAAAATGGTTTAGGGGAATGGAACCTCAGAATCGTATGGCTTGGTTTGGGTTTAGGATGGACCTTTAAGCTAATTGGTAGTTGAGTAAACTGACCAAGGCTAAGGTGATTCGACCAGACAATTGTTAGATTGGTTTTAGACCAATGGTTTACTAGAGAATAATCCGCTGCGTATCTGTTGAAAGGATCTAGGCTATTAATGACTAGGGAAGTCTTTAGCTAAGATCTAAGTTAGCTCTCGCCTTTAGGCGATATTATAAATAAAGGGCATAAATTAAGAGGTTCGGCCAGGAAGTGGACCGAGCGACGTGAGGCATCGACCGTGGCCTAGGCGGCCGGGATCGGGTCTTACACAAACAGTCCCGGGAAGGGCCAGCGTGCTGAGTCCAAGGACCAACGTGCTGATATGTGTACTGATGGACAGCCACAGACGTCCTGTGTGTGCTGATGGACACACACGGACTCACACGGACAGCCACGGATATCCTGTGTGTGCTGACAGACACCCACGGACGTCCTGTGTGTGCTGACGGACACCCACGGATGTCCTGTGTGTACTGAACAGACAGCCCACGTGGGCCGAAATCACCCGAACAGTCCTCGGGAAGGGCCAGCATGCTGAGTCCAAGGACCAGCGTGCTGATATGTGTACTGATAGACAGCCACGGACGTCCTGTGTGTGCTGACGGACACACACAGACGTCAAGTGTGTGCTGACGGACAGACACAGACGTCCTGTGTGTGTTGACAGACAGCCACGGACAGCCACGAACGTCCTGTGTATGCTGGCAGACACCCATAGACACACATGAACACACACGGACAGCCATGGACGTCCCGTGTGTGCTGACGGACAGCCACATACAGCCACAGACGTCCTGTGTGTGCTGGCGGACCCCCACGGACGTCCTGTGTGTACTGAACAGACAGCCCACATGGGCCAAAATCACCCGAACAGTCCACGGGAAGGGTCAGCATGCTGAGTCCAAGGACCAACGTGCTGATTTGTGTACTGATGGACAGCCACGGACGTCCTGTGTTAACTGACGGACAGACACGAACACACACGGACATCCTCTGTGTATTGAGCAGACAGCCCACGTGGGCCAAAATCACCCAAACAGTCCACGAGAAGGGCCAGCGTGCTAAGTCCAAGGACCAACATGCTGATATGTATACTGATGAACAGCCACGGACGTCCTGTGTGTGCTGACGGACACACACGGACACACATGGACAGCCACGGACGTCCTGTGTGTGCGGACGGACACACACAGACACACATGGACAGTCACGGACGTCCTGTGTGTGCTGACAGACAGCCACTGACAGCCCCGGAGGTCCTGTGTGTGCTGGCGGACACCCACGGACGTCCTGTATGTACTGAACAGACAGCCCACGTGGGCCAAAATCACCCAAACAGTCCCCAGGAAGGGCCAGCGTGCTGAGTCCAAGGACCAACGTGCTGATATGTGTACTGATGGACAGCCACGGACGTCCTGTGTGTGCTGATGGACACAAACAGACACACACGGACAGCCACGGATGTCCTGTGTGTGCTGACAGACACCCACGGACGTCCTGTCTGTGCTGACGGACACCCACTGATGTCCTGTGTGTACTGAACAGACAGCCCACGTGGGCCGAAATCACCTGAACAGTCCTCGGGAAGGGCCAGCATGCTGAGTCCAAGGACCAGCGTGCTGATATGTGTACTGATGGACAGCCACGGACGTCCTGTGTGTGCTGACGGACACACACGGAAGTCCTGTGTGTGCTGACTGACAGCCACGGACCGCCACGAACGTCCTGTGTATGCTGGCGGACACCCAGAGACACACACGAACATACACGGACAGCCATGGACGTCCTGTGTGTGCTGACGGACAGCCACAGACAGCCACAGGACGTCCTGTGTGTGCTGGCGGATACCCACACCCACTCTTAAACTGCACCCTTCCTCTGTGACAGTCCAGAGTGTCCCGGTTCTTTCCAAGCCAGTCCATGCCTAATATCACCTCATGATTCTTAAGGCAGACCACAACCAGATCCATAGGCATAACTCTATCCTGGATCACTATTGGGATATCCTTTACTCTCCCTAATGAATGCATTACTTGCCCACCGGCCGCATTCACTATGCAAGGATCATCCTCCGTTTCCATCTGGAACAACCCTTTTCCGATCATATCTGGGCTCACAAAGCTGTGTGTAGCTCCAGTATCAAACAGTACGTGTGTTTCCACACCACCAATACATAGGGTCCCTACATAAGACCCCCCTTTTCTAATCATTTAATCCATTCTAAGTTCTGTCATGTCCCCGATCCTGGATAGGATCTCCCGGACAGACTTTAGTGCGAGGAGACGCACCAGTCAGGTCACATGACCTAAAGATAAGCGTGTCATGGTCCAAAACGTGGTTAAGGGAATCAGGTAGCTGGAACTTAACCAAATTAAGGCAGATGCAAGCTAAAAGGAGCTGGACAAGCGAGCTGGTAGCTGGACGAGATCCAGGTGAAGCTCGATTGAAGTGGGTGATCAGAATGGATCATGGGAGAACTAAGTATAGGTATGGAAATAGACCAAGAGACTTAGAAGAATTGAAGAAGATAAAGGAAGCAAGCTGGACACAGTGTATAACAGCTGGGCGATGCAGTAAGCAAGCTCGACCAGCTAGGCAAGCTCGACCAGCTAGGTGAACTGTAGTGCAGCTCAATGTAGCTCACTGAAGTGTAGGTCAGCTCCCTGAGCTGGATGGTCTAGCTCACTCAGCTGGGTCAGCTGGGGATCAGCTCAACTCAGCTGGACTGAGTGTTCAAATCATGGGCAGTTGGGCCGGGTCTGGACAGTGGCCGGGCCATGTGGGCGACCCGGGTGTACCGATGGGCTGGTTGGCTCTTGGGATTGAGCCAGGAGCTTGGGCAATCCGTGTGGGCTTGTTTGGACTTGTCCAGGAGTGGATTGGCAAGCCCAGGGCGTCTGGAAACTGCCTGAGGCGAATGGGTATGATCTGGACCATTGATTAAATCAATGGCCAGAAATGATACCGAAAGGGTGCAACCTTTGGAAAGGTAACTGCCCCTTCTTCTATAAAAGGCAGGCAAGTCCGTGCCTTTGCAGGCACGCCAGGGCTTCCTCCTACACCCTGAAACACAAAGAAACACAGAGAAAAGACAGAGAGTTGGTCGGATTCCCAATCCAAACCCATGGTGGTGTAAAGGTCATAAAGAGGCAGTTTTGGGAGAGATCAAGGGGTGAAGTTATGAACGACTTTCTGGTGGTTTTGATCCGTGATGTTATCACCCAAAGCATCAGTGAGAACACACGCAAAAGGTGAGGAAAGAAGGTAGATGACCGGAATTCATTCCCAAAGGCCAAGACAGCCTTAAGGAGAGAGGTGTGTGGGAGGGCAGTTTCATGGAAGTGCAAGGGGAGTTATGAACGACCCTGTGGTAGGTTTTCACCACGGATGAACACGTCCTAGGCTTCCCCTGTATCTTGGGAACACACGCAAATACCCAGGAGAGAAGGGAGAAGGCCGGACTTCCCTCACAATGGCATGAATAGCCTTGAAGGTGGATGCAGTGTAGAAACTGGTTTCATGGAAGTTCCATGGAAGGGATCAGGGGTGCGACCCATGAATGGATCTTATCAATACAGGAGGTATGTGATAAGTACTGATAGACGCGTGCACTGTAGGAGCATGGCCGAACATAATAAGGAAAGGCACTTGATCTAATCAGATCATGTATAAGGTAACTGATTTTATAATTACTTTCAAGGTTATGTTTCTGTCTATTGTGGTGCGGTTAAGGCCAAGTATGGCACGCCCCTTGAAGACCATATGTTGTGATGTAAACTAAGGATCCAGGACCCTGAGATAAGGGGCGGATCTTAGTTGATCTAACTCATCCATGTGGGATGGAAGTTAGAGGCCACTCATTGGATAGTGATCCATGTTGGATCATGGTGTGTGTGTTAGTTCTGATCATGGTGTGAATCAATGATCCGAATCATGGAGGAGACACATGGGTGAGAGCTAACTTAGATCATGGAACCAGCAGCAAGCCGTGGAGGCGAGTAAGGCTAGTACTAAGTGGCATGGACCACAAGTATGGGGCCGGTGTGTTTATCTAAAGAAGGCCGTGTGTAATCTGATCTTTGGCAAGGATGGATGACCTGATCCATAGGTGGGCCGATGAGCTAACAAGCTCCGTGGATGTGGCAAAGGTATGATCTAGCAATGTTGCATTGATCTAGATAGAATGGTTTGGGAAACGGAACCTCAGATTTGTATGACTTGGTTCGTGTTCAGAATCAACCTTGGAGCTAGCTGGTAGTTGAGTATACTAACCATTAGCTTTGGTTATTCGACCGGACAAGTATTATATTGGTTATAGACCAATGGATGATGATATTATTCCGCTGCATGCGTATGTGTTGTATTGATCTAAGCTAGGAAAGACTATGGTAGTCTTGAGCTAAGATCTGAGTTAGCCCTCGCCTATGGGCGATGTTTTAAATATAGGGCGAAAATTTTGAGAGGTTCGGTCAGGGTATCGACCGAGCGACGTGAGGCATCGACCGCAGCCTAGTCGGCCAGGATCGGGTCTTACAAGTTGGTATCAGAGCATGCTTGATCCTGTGACGGACAGTGCTCAAGGATGTTGAGTTCGAAACCGAATATATTTTGGGAAATCATGATGACTTGGAACCTTAGCTGTGGTCAGCCAAGGGAGAGTTGAGGTAAGATTGGGTTTCATGCTTGAGAACGGGGAAGTTCCAAGATGAGCCGGCTTAGCCAAGATACACTCTTCCACGACAAGACCCTGAAAACATAAAGGTTAGTTTATCTAGTTATTTGGGAATAGTAGACGGATTGGATGATGGACGCAATGCAAGATCTTTGTATGGACGACCTGGACAAGGGAAGTAACATGGACCAGAGAGTGGCTTAGGTTGAAAGAAACGTGCAGCACTCTCTTGGAGGTAAATGTTATCCCTTGGTGGCCGTTCAAAACAAGTGAGCATATGCAATGTTCATGTTAGTCTAAGGGAGACGCTACATGGCTAGTACATGAGTGGGCTTATGATCAGATGGATCAGCTTGGACTCAGTGTAAGTCAAGGTAGGATTCCTTAAGATTGAGTGAATGGAATGGATCAATTCCAAGAGGAATTGGAAACACGATGTTAAGTATCTTAGTATGATGAGGATTGAGGTATACTATAAACACTTTTGTGAATGGTATGGGACGTTCACAGATGTGTGATGCTTTGGAGAATGGTATGGGATTTTCCAAATGTGTGATCAAACCGAGATCCTACTCATCTAAGTACTTAATGATCGGTGGTGTGGAAACACATTATTTGATACTGGAGCTACACATAGTTTTGTGAGTCCAAGTATGATTGGAAAAGGTTTGTTCCAGTATGGAACATGGGACGGTCCTGAACGAGTGAGTAGGACAAGTTATGAACTCACTCGGTCTGGTAAAGGACATCCCTGTGGTGATCTTGGATAGGCCGATGCCTAGAGATCTGATTGTTGTCCCCCTCAAGCATCATGAAGTGATCTTGGGCATGGACTGGTTGGGAAAGTATCGGGCAACTCTAGATTGTCACCGGGGAAGGGTGCAACTTGAGAACGAGTTTGGACCCCCGATTAAGTACCAAGGAATCAAGCCAACCTCTTGTAGTTTGGTGGTTTCAGCAGTCCAAGTAGAACGGATACTTGGAAATGGTTGTGAGGCCTTTTTGGTTACCATTTACACTGATGAGGTTGTAGGGGCCTGTGACCCAGAGGGTATACCGTTGGTTCGGGAATTTCAGGAAGTGTTTGGGGCACTACAGGGCATTCCCCCTTATAGGGCTGACCCATTCATCATTGAATTGGAACCTGGAACGTCCCCATTATCTAAAAGTCCATATAGAATGGCACCAGCTAAGATGGCTGAGCTGAAGTCGATCAAGTCCAGTGAGGGATGAGGATCGCAGCACAACCAAGTCGGAGATTGACCTATGGTTGGGGTGAGACGGTTGAGTCCTGGAGTGGACCAGAACCGCAATATGATCAAGTCCGTCAAAGGATGAGGATCAGGACACGACCTACTCGGAGATGGACCTATGGTCGGGGTGTAACGGTCTAGTCCCTGAGTGGACCAGGACTGGAATATGATCACGTCCTAAATGGACCAGGATCAAAATATGACAAAGTCCAGTTTGGACAGAAGTCAAGTTGAGGCGGTTTAGTCTTGTAAGGGCTAAGATGGCAATATGGCCAAGCTGGGAGAGGCTGTGGCTGGTTAAGGAATGATCCAGTAATTGGGGGCTGGAATCATAAACCTTATTGTCCGGGAAGGACTTAAGGGAACAAAACAATCTGTTAGGACTCATGGTAGAGTGATCAACCTAAAGATTGGAACATGTTCGCTAGGACTTGGCTGGTGCATAGAGTGGCTTTGAGATTGGTTGAATCTTCTAAGACTTGAGTACGCAGTATGTTCCTAGCGACTGAATTTGATCTAGTCATGGAACTAAAGTGTTCTACATGGACTTGGTGTCTACTAGGAACGCAACCTGGAGAGTTGGGTCAGTGACACAAGTCATGTCTTTGTATGGGTGCTTGATGGATCACTTGATAAGATTTTGGGTAAAATCTCTATCAAGTGGGGGGAGACTTGTGTAGATGGTGATCAAGACGTGATCAGTGAGGAGGGACAAGGAGGGAGATGCAACGAATTGGTTAAGAAGAACCAATCGAGCATGCTCTATGTTCTGGATGCAAAGAATTCGGTTGGAATCTTTTGTCTTCAGACAAGACGGCAACACCACAGGATTCGAGGACGAATCCATCCTAAGTGGGGGAGACTTGTCATGTCCCCGATCCTGGATAGGATCGTCCGGACAGACTTTAGTGCGAGGAGACGCACCAGTCAGGTCACATGACCTAAAGACAAGCGTGTCATGGTCCAAAACGTGGTTAAGGGAATCAGGTAGCTGGAACTTATCCAAAATAAGGCAGATGCAAGATCAAAGGAGCTGGACAAGCGAGCTGGTAGCTGGAAGAGATCCAGGTGAAGCTCGATTGAAGTGGGTGATCAGAATGGATCATGGGAGAACTAAGTATAGGTCTGGAAATAGACCAAAGGACTTAGAAGAATTGAAGAAGATAAAGGAAGCAAGCTGGACACAGTGTATAACAGCTGGGCGATGCAGTAAGCAAGCTCGACCAGCTAGGTGAAGTGTTGTGCAGCTCAATGTAGCTCACTGAAGTGTAGGTCACTCCCTGAGCTGGATGGTCTAGCTCACTCAGCTGGGTCAGCTGGGGATCAGCTCAACTCAGCTGGACTGAGTGTTCAAGTCATGGGCAGTTGGGCCGGGTCTGGACAGTGGCCGGGCCATGTGGGCGACCCGGGTGTACCGATGGGCTGGTTTGCTCTTGGGATTGAGCCAGGAGCTTGGGAAATCCGTCTGGGCTTGTTTGGACTTGTCCAGGAGTGGATTGGCAAGCCCATGGCGTCTGGAAACTGCCTGAGGCGAATGGGTATGATCTGGACCATTGATTAAATCAATGGCCAGAAATGATACCAAAAGGGTGCAACCTTTGGAAAGGTAACTGCCCCTTCTTCTATAAAACGCAGGCAAGTCCGTGCCTTTGCAGGCACGCCAGGGCTTCCTCCTACACCCTGAAACACAAAGAAACACAGAGAAAAGACAGAGAGTTGGTCGGATTCCCAATCCAAGACCCATGGTGGTGTGAAGGTCATAAAGAGGCAGTTTTGGGAGAGATCAAGGGGGGAAGTTATGAACAACTTTCTGGTGGTTTTTATCCGTGATGTTATCACCCAAAGCATCCTACAGGGCCTGAGAACACACGCAAATGGTGAGGAAAGAAGGTAGATGACCGGAATTCATTCCCAAAGGCCAAGACAGCCTTAAGGAGAGAGGTGTGTGGGAGGGCAGTTTCATGGAAGTGCAAGGGGAGTTATGAACGACCCTGTGGTAGGTTTTCACCACGGATGAACACGTCCTAGGCTTCCCCGTATCTTGGGAACACACGCAAATACCCAGGAGAGAAGGGAGAAGGCCGGACTTCCCTCACAATGGCATGAATAGCCTTGAAGGTGGATGCAGTGTAGAAACTGGTTTCATGGAAGTTCCATGGAAGGGATCAGGGGTGCGACCCATGAATGGATCTTATCAATACAGGAGGTAT
Source organism: Brassica rapa (assembly GCF_000309985.2). Classification (NCBI taxonomy): domain Eukaryota; kingdom Viridiplantae; phylum Streptophyta; class Magnoliopsida; order Brassicales; family Brassicaceae; genus Brassica; species Brassica rapa. The sequence goes on along the minus strand of NW_022610360.1, from coordinate 1,185 downwards.
GTGATAAGGATTGATAGAGGCGTGCACTGGAGGAGCATGGCCGAACATAATAAGGAAAGGCACTTGATCTAATCAGATCATGTATAAGGTAACTGATTTTATAATTACTTTCAAGGTTATGTTTCTGTCTCTTGTGGTGCGGTTAAGGCCAAAGTATGGCACGCCCCTTGATGACCATATGTTGTGATGTAAACTAAGGATCCAGGACCCTGAGATAAGGGGCGAATCTTAGTTGATCTAACTCATCCATGTGGGATGGAAGTTAGAGGCCACTCATTGGATAGTGATCCATGGTGGATCATGGTGTGTGTGTTAGTTCTGATCATGGTGTGAATCAATGATCCGAATCATGGAGGAGACACATGGGGATCCTAGAACATGAGGAACCATGTGGGGTGCAAGGTCCAATTCATTTGGAACCAGCAGCAAGCCGTGGAGGCGAGTAAGGCCAGTACTAAGTGGCATGGACCACAAAAGTATGGGGCCGGTGTGTTTATCTAAAGAAGGCCGTGTGTAATCTGATCTTTGGCAAGGATGGATGACCTGATCCATAGGTGATGGATCAAGGTGTCTGATCTGATTGATCAAAGGATGCACCGGTGGTAATAGGAGGACTGATCGGCTTCGTTAGGACATGGTTCCATGGCCGGTTAGGTACGTGTGAAGACTCATCAGTTCTGGGTCATGTGGGGTGGTTGGTTGATTGACTCAGGATCTGATGGGCGTTGTTATTCCATGAGCTGGACTTGGTATCATAAGTTGATAAGGCAAAAGGATGTGGGACAGTGCCTGAGCCGGTAAGGGCCAGATGCATGTCCTTAGCCGTTTGAAGACTTCTCAAGGGTTACTTATGTCTGTGGGGATGGTTGGCTGAATGACTAAGTACCTAAGGGAGTTGTTTTGTGTGTGTAAAGGAGCTGGACGCAGTATATGGCAGCTGGCCATAGCTCGGTCCTAGCTCAGTTCGAGTGTGACAGCTCGATCAGCTGGTCTATGAGTTCATTCAGCTAGAGTAGTTGGGCCGATGAGCTAACAAGCTCTGTGGATGTGGCAAATGTATGATCTAGCAATGTTGCATAGATCTAGATAGAATGGTTAGGGAACGGAACCTCAGATTTGGTATGACTTGTTCGTGTTCAGAATCAACCTTGGAGCTAGCTGGTAGTTGAGTATACTAACCACGGA
>NW_022610359.1:0-17604 GCF_000309985.2 Brassica rapa | reverse complement strand
GCATTTGTATTAATGTATATTAAACTCTCTTTCATGGTACATGTGGCGTCGTTTAAATTTTTTGCCAATTAATTTAGTAAAACTTCATAATATTCCCTAAATTGGTTGACCTACCACTATAAAATCGCTATTCTCTAGAAAAACGGAGACAACACAGGTTTCAAACCTCTTTGACCTTCATCATATGTTAGTGAAGGATGCAACTATGCATTAAAATAGAATTTTAATTTTTTTAAATTTTTCTCAAAATCTATGGATTAACCCCTACGAAATATTTAATTTTTCGGTAAATGCTCTATATACTGAAGCCTATGATCTTTACTGTTGTTTTAATATTTCTAAACACTTTCTATATTTGTATTCATGTATATTAAACTCTCTTTCATGGTACATGGGCATCGTTTAAATTTTTTGTCAATTAATTTAGTAAAACTTCATAATACTCCCTAAATTGGTTGACTAACCACTATAAAATCGCTATTATCTAGAAAAACGGAGACAACAAAGGTTCCAAACCTCTTTGACCTTCATCATATGTTCGTGAAGGATGCAACTATGCATTAAAATAGAATTTTCAATTTTTTAAATTTTTCTCAAAATCTATGGGTTAACCCTACGAAATATTTAATTTTTCGGTAAATGCTCTATATACTGAAGCCTATGATCTTTACTGTTGTTTTAAATTTCTAAACACTTTCTATATTTGTATTAATGTATATTAAACTCTCTTTCATGGTACATGGGCATCGTTTAAATTTTTTGTCAATTAATTTAGTAAAACTTCATAATACTCCCTAAATTGGTTGACTAACCACTATAAAATCGCTATTTTCTAGAAAAACGGAGACAACAAAGGTTCCAAACCTCTTTGACCTTCATCATATGTTTAGTGAGGGATGCAACTATGCATTAAAATAGAATTTTCATTTTTTTTTAATTTTTCTCAAAATCTATGGGTTAACCCCCTACGAAATATTTATTTTTCGTAAAATGCTCTATATACTGAAGCCTATGATCTTTACTGTTGTTTTAAAATTTCTAAACACATTCAACATTTGCAGTAACGTATATTAAACTCCCTTTCATGGTACATGGGTATCGTTTTAATTTTTAGTCAATTAATTTAGTAAAACTTCATAATAATCTCTAAATTGATTGACTAACCACTATAAAATTGCTATTCTCTAGTAAAACGTAGACAACAAAGGTTCCAAACCTCTTTGACCTTCATCATATGTTAGTGAAGGATGCAACTATGCATTAAAATAGAATTTTAATTTTTTAAAACTTTTTCTCAAAATCTATGGGTTAACCCCTACGAAATATTTAATTTTTCGGTAAATGCTCTATATACTGAAGCCTATGATCTTTACTGTTGTTTTAAAATTTCTAAACACATTCTATTTGTATTAATGTATATTAAACTCTCTTTCATGGTACATGTATCGTTTAATTTTTTGTCAATTAATTTAGTAAAACTTCATAATACTCCCTAAATTGGTTGACTAACCACTATAAAATCGCTATTCTCTAGAAAAACGGAGACAACAAAGGTTCAAAACCTCTTTGACCTTCATCATATGTAGTGAAGGATGCAATATGCATTAAAATAGAATTTTCATTTTTTTTAAAATTTTCTCAAAATCTATGGGTTAACCCCTACGAAATATTTAATTTTTCGGTAAATGCTCTATATACTGAAGCCTATGATCTTTACTGTTGTTTTAATATTTCTAAACACTTTCTATATTTGTATTATGTATATTAAACTCTCTTTCATGGTACATGGGTATCGTTTAAATTTTTTGTCAATTAATTTAGTAAAACTTCATAATACTCCCAAATTGGTTGACTAACCACTATAAAATCGCTATTCTCTAAAAAACGGAGACAACAAAGGTTCCAAACCTCTTTGACCTTCATCATATGTTAGTGAAGGATGCAACTATGCATTAAAATAGAATTTTCATTTTTTTAATTTTTCTCAAAATCTATGGGTTAACCCCTACGAAAAATTTATTTTTCGGTAAATGCTCTATATACTGAAGCCTATGATTTTAGTGTTGTTTTAAAATTTCTAAACACATTCTACATTTGTATTAATGTATATTAAACTCTCTTTCATGGTACATGGGCATCGTTTAAATTTTTTGTCAATTAATTTAGTAAAACTTCATAATACTCCCTAAATTGGTTGACTAACCACTATAAAATCGCTATTCTCTAGAAAAACGGAGACAACAAAGGTTCCAAACCTCTTTGACCTTCCTATCATATGTAGTGAAGGATGCAACTATGCATTAAAATAGAATTTTAATTTTTTATAATTTTTTTCAAAATCTATGGGTTAACCCTACAAAATATTTAATTTTTCGGTAAATGCTCTATACACTGAAGCCTATGATCTTTCCTGTTGTTTTAAAATTTCTAAACATTTTCTATATTTGTATTCATTTATATTAAACTCTCTTTCATGATACATGGGCATCGTTTAAATTTTTTGTCAATTAATTTAGTAAAACTTCATAATACTCTCTAAATTGGTTGACTAACCACTATAAAATCGCTATTATCTAGAGAAACGGAGACAACAAAGGTTTCAAACCTCTTTGACCTTCATCATATGTTCGTGAAGGATGAAACTATGCATTAAAATAGAATTTTCAGTTTTTTTAATTTTTTCAAAATCTATGGGTTAACCCTACGAAAAAATTATTTTTTGGTAAATGCTCTATATACTGAAGCCTATGATTTTTAGTGTTGTTTTAAAATTTCTAAACACATTCTACATTTGTATTAATGTATATTAAACTCCTTTCATGGTACATGGGCATCGTTTAAATTTTTTGTCAATTAATTTGTAAAACTTCATAATACTCCCTAAATTGGTTGACTAACCACTATAAATCGCTATTCTCTAGAAAAACGGAGACAACAAAGGTTCCAAACCTCTTTGACCTTCATCATATGTTAGTGAAAGATGCAACTATGCATTAAAATAGAATTTTCATTTTTTGAATTTTTTTCAAAATCTATGGGTTAACCTTACGAAAAATTTATTTTTTCGGTAAATGCTCTATATACTGAAGCCTATGATCTTTAGTGTTGTTTAAAATTTCTAACACATTCTACATTTGTATTAATGTATATTAAACTCTCTTTCATGGTACATGGGTATCGTTTAAATTTTTGTCAATTAATTTAGTAAAACTTCATAATACTCCCTAAATTGGTTGACCAACCACTATAAAATCGCTATTCTCTAGAAAAACGGAGACAACACAGGTTTCAAACCTCTTTGACCTTCATAATATGTTAGTGAGAGATGCAACTATGCATTAAAATAGAATTTTCATTTTTTTTGAATTTTTCTAAAAATATATGGGTTAACTCCTACGAAACATTTAATTTTTCGGTAAATGCTCTACATACTGAAGCCTATGGTCTATACTGTTGTTTTAATATTTCTAAACACATTCTACATTTGTATTAATGTATATTAAACTCTCTTCATGGTACATGGGCATCGTTTAAATTTTTTGTCAATTAATTTAGTAAAACTTCATAATACTCCCTAAATTGGTTGACTAACCACTATAAAATCGCTATTCCTAGAAAAACGGAGACAACAAAGGTTCCAAACCTCTTTGACCTTCATCATATGAGTGAAGGATGCAACTATGCATTAAAATAGAATTTCATTATTTTGAATTTTTCTCAAAATCTATGGGTTAACCCCTACAAAATATTTATTTTTTCGGTAAATGTTCTATATACTGAGCCTATGATCTTTACTGTTGTTTTAAATATTTCCAAACACTTCTAAATTATTCATGTATATTAAACTTTCGTTCATACATGCATCTTTAAATGCTTATATACTGAAGCATATGATCTTTAGTGTTGTTTTAAAATTTCTAACACATTTGCATTTGTATTAATGTATATTAAACTCTCTTTCATGGTACATGGTGCTCGTTTAAATTTTTTGTCAATTAATTTAGTAAAACTTCATAATACTCCCTAAATTGGTTGACCAACCACTATAAAATCGCTATTCTCTAGAAAAACGGAACAACAAATGCTTCCAAACCTCTTTGACCTTTATCATATATTAGTGAGGGATGCAATTATGCATTAAAATAGAATTTTAATTTTTAAAAAATTTCTCAAAATCTATGGGTAACCCCTACGAAATATTAATTTTTCGGTAAATGCTCTATATACTGAAGCCTGTTATCTTTACTGTTGTTTTAATAATTCTAAACACTTTCTAATTTGTATTCATTATATTAAACTCTCTTCATGGTACATGGGCATCGTTTAAATTTTTTGTCAATTAATTTAGTAAAACTTCATAATACTCCCTAAATTGGTTGACTAACCACTATAAAATCGCTATTATCTAGAAAAACGGAGACACAAAGGTTCCAAACCTCTTTGACCTTCATCATATGTTCAGTGAAGGATGCAACTATGCATTAAAATAGAATTTTCAATTTTTTAAATTTTTCTCAAAATCTATGGGTAACCCTACGAAAATATTGAATTTTCGGTAAATGCTCTATATACTGAAGCCTATGATCTTTACTGTTGTTTTAATATTTCTAAACACTTTCTATATTTGATTAATGTATATTAAACTCTCTTTCATGGTACATGGGCATCGTTTAAATTTTTTGTCAATTAATTTAGTAAAACTTCATAATACTCCCTAAATTGTTTGACTAACCACTATAAAATCGCTATTTTCTAGAAAAACGGTACAACAAAGGTTCCAAACCTCTTTGACCTTCATCATATGTTAGTGAGGGATGCAACTATGCATTAAAATAGAATTTTCATTTTTTTTGAATTTTTCTCAAAATCTATGGTTACTAACCCCTACGAAAATATTTATTTTTCGGTAAATGCTCTATATACTGAAGCCTATGATCTTTACTGTTGTTTTGAAATTTCTAAACACATTCTACATTTGCAGTAATGTATATTAAACTCTCTTTCATGGTACATGGGTATCGTTTAAATTTTTTGTCAATTAATTTAGTAAAACTTCTTAATACTCCCTAAATTAGTTGACCAACCACTATAAAATCGCTATTCTCTAGAAAAACGGAGACAACACAGGTTTCAAACCTCTTTGACCTTCATCATATGTTAGTGAAGGATGCAACTATGCATTAAAATAGAATTTTAGTTTTTTAAAATTTTTCTCAAAATCTATGGGTTAACCCCTACGAAATATTTAATTTTTTGGTAAATGCTCTATATACTGAAGCCTATGATCTTTACTATTGTTTTAAAATTTCTAAACACATTATACATTTGCAGTAATGTATATTAAACTCTCTTTCATAGTACATGGGTATCGTTTCATTTTTTGTCAATTAATTTAGTAAAACTTCATAATACTCCCTAAATTGGTTGACCAACCACTATAAAATCGCTATTCTCTAGAAAAACGGAGATAGCAAATGTTTCAAACCTCTTTGACCTTTATAATATATTAGTGAAGGATGCAATATGCATTAAAATAGAATTTTAGTTTTTTTAAAATTTTCTTAAAATCTATGGGTTAACCCCTACGAAATATTTAATTTTTCGGTAAATGCTCTATATACTGAAGCCTATGATCCTTACTGTTGTTTTAATATTTCTAAACACTTTCTATATTTGTATTCATGTATATTAAACTCTCTTTCATGGTACATGGGTATCGTTTAAATTTTTTGTCAATTAATTTAGTAAAACTTCATAATACTCTCTAAATTGGTTAACTAACCACTATAAAATCGCTATTTTCTAGAGAAACGGTGACAACAAAGGTTCCAAACCTCTTTGACCTTCATCATATGTTCGTGATGGATGAAACTATGCATTAAAATAGAATTTTCAGTTTTTTTAATTTTTATCAAAATCTATGGGCTAACCCTTACGAAAAAACTTATTTTTCGGTAAATGCTCTATATACTGAAGCCTATGATTTTTAGTGTTGTTTTAAAATTTCTAAACACATTCTACATTTGCAGTAGTGTATATTAAACTCTTTTTCATGGTACATGGGTATCGTTTAAATTTTTTGCCAATTAATTTTGTAAAACTTCATAATACTCCCTAAATTGGTTGACCAACCACTATAAAATCGCTATTCTCTAGAAAAACGGATACAACAAATGTTTCAAACCTCTTTGACCTTTATCATATATTAGTGAAGGATGCAATTATGCATTAAAATAGAATTATAATTTTTTAAAATAAATTTCAAAATCTATGGGTTAACCCTACAAAATAATTAATTTTTCGGTAAATGCTCTATATACTGAAGCCTATGATCTTTACTGTTGTTTTAAAATTCTAAACACTTTCTAATTTGTATTCATTTATATTAAAACTCTTTCATGGTACATGAGCATCGTTTAAATTTTTGTCAATTAATTTAGTAAAACTTCATAATACTCCTAAATTGGTTGACTAACCACTAAAATCGCTATTATCTAGAGAAAACGGAGACAACAAAGGTTTCAAACCTCTTTGACCTTCATCATATGTTCGTGAAGGATGAAACTATGCATTAAAATAGAATTTTCAGTTTTTTTTAATTTTTATCAAAATCTATGGGCCTTACGAAAAAACTTATTTTTTGGTAAATGCTCTATATACTGAAGCCTATGATTTTTAGTGTTGTTTTAAAATTTCTAAACACATTCTACATTTGTATTAATGTATATTAAACTCTCTTTCATGGTACATGGGCATCGTTTAAATTTTTGTCAATTAATTTGTAAAAACTTCATAATACTCCCTAAATTGGTTGACTAACCACTATAAAATCGCTATTCTCTAGAAAAACGGAGACAACAAAGGTTCCAAACCTCTTTGACCTTCATCATATGTTAGTGAAAGATGCAACTATGCATTAAAATAGAATTTCATTTTTTGAATTTTTCTCAAAATCTATGGGCAACCCTACGAAAAAACTTATTTTTCGGTAAATGCTCTATATACTGAAGCCTATGATCTTTAGTGTTGTTTTAAAATTTCTAAACACATTCTACATTTGTATTAATGTATATTAAACTCTCTTTCATGGTACATGGGTATCGTTTAAATTTTTGTCAATTAATTTAGTAAAACTTCATAATACTCCCTAAATTGGTTGACTTAACCACTATAAAATCGCTATTCTCTAGAAACAACGGAGACAACAAAGGTTCCAAACCTCTTTGACCTTCATCATATGTTAGTGAGAGATGCAACTATGCATTAAAATAGAATTTCATTTTTTTTTGAATTTTTCTCAAAATCTATGGGTTAACCCCTACGAAATATTTAATTTTTCGGTAAATGCTCTATACTGAAGCCTATGATCTTTACTGTTGTTTTAAAATTTCTAAACACATTCTACATTTTGCATTATGTATATTAAACTCTCTTTCATGGTACATGGGTATCGTTTAAATTTTTTGTCAATTAATTTAGTAAAACTTCATAATACTCCCTAAATTGGTTGACCAACCACTATAAAATCGCTATTCTCTAGAAAAACGGAGACAACAAATATTTCAAACCTCTTTGACCTTTATCATATATTAGTGAACGATGCAATTATGCATTAAAATAGAATTTCGATTATTTTAAATTTTTCTCAAAATCTATGGGTTAACCCCCACAAAATATTTAATTTTTCGGTAAATGTTCTACATACTGAAGCCTATGATCTTTACTGTTGTTTTAATATTTCTAAACACATTCTACATTTTTATTCATGTATATTAAACTTTCTTTCATGGTACATGGGCATCGTTTAAATTCTTTATATACTGAAGCATATGATCTTTAGTGTTGTTTTAAAATTTCTAAACACATTTTGCATTTGTATTAATGTATATTAAACTCTCTTTCATGGTACATGTGCGTCGTTTAAATTTTTTGTCAATTAATTTAGTAAAACTTCATAATACTCCCTAAATTGGTTGACCAACCACTATAAAATCGCTATTCTCTAGAAAAACGGAAACAACAAATGCTTCAAACCTCTTTGACCTTTATCATATATTAGTGAAGGATGCAATTATGCATTAAAATAGAATTTTAATTTTTTAAAAAATTTCTCAAAATCTATGGGTGAACCCCTACGAAATATTTAATTTTTCGGTAAATGCTCTATATACTGAAGCCTGTTATCTTTACTGTTGTTTTAATAATTCTAAACACTTTCTAATTTGTATTCATTTATATTAAACTCTCTTTCATGGTACATGAGCATCGTTTAAATTTTTTGTCAATTAATTTAGTAAAACTTCATAATACTCCCTAAATTGGTTGACTAACCACTATAAAATCGCTATTATCTAGAAAAACGGAGACAACAAAGGTTCCAAACCTCTTTGACCTTCATCATATGTTCAGTGAAGGATACAACTATGCATTAAAATAGAATTTTCAATTTTTTAAATTTTTCTCAAAATCTATGGGTACCCTACGAAAATATTGAATTTTCAGGTAAATGCTCTATATATTGAAGCCTATGATCTTTACTGTTGTTTTAATATTTCTAAACACTTTCTATATTTGAATTCATTTATATTAAACTATCTTTCATGGTAGATGGGCATCGTTTAAATTTTTTGTCAATTAATTTAGTAAAACTTCATAATACTCCCTAAATTGTTTGACTAACCACTATAAAATCGCTATTTTCTAGAAAAACGGTGACAACAAAGGTTCCAAACCTCTTTGACCTTCATCATACATTAGTGAGGGATGCAACTATGCATTAAAATATAATTTTCATTTTTTTTGAATTTTTCTCAAAATCTATGGGTTAACTAACCCCTACGAAATATTTATTTTTTCGTTAAATGCTCTATATACTGAAGCCTATGATCTTTACTGTTGTTTTAAAATTTCTAAACACATTCTACATTTGCAGTAATGTATATTACACTCTCTTTCATGGTACATGGGTATCGTTTAAATTTTTTGCCAATTAATTTAGTAAAACTTCATAATACTCCCTAAATTGGTTGACCAACCACTATAAAATCGCTATTCTCTAGAAAAACGGAGACAACACAGGTTTCAAACCTCTTTGACCTTCATCATATGTTAGTGAAGGATGCAACTATGCATTAAAATAGAATTTTAATTTTTTTTTTATTTTTCTCAAAATCTATGGGTTAACCCCTACGAAATATTTAATTTTTTGGTAAATGCTCTATATACTGAAGCCTATGATCTTTACTGTTGTTTTAAAATTTCTAAACACGTTTAAATTTGCAGTAATGTATATTAAACTCTCTTTCATGGTACATGGGTATCGTTTAAGTTTTTTGTCAATTAATTTAGTAAAACTTCATAATACTCCCTAAATTGGTTGACCAACCACTATAAAATCGCTATTCTCTAGAAAAACGGAGATAGCAAATGTTTCAAACCTCTTTGACCTTTATATATATATATTAGTGAAGGATGCAATATGCATTAAAATAGAATTTTAGTTTTTTTAAAATTTCTTCAAAATCTATGGGTTAACCCCTACGAAATATTTAATTTTTCGGTAAATGCTCTATACACTGAAGCCTATGATCTTTACTGTTGTTTTAATATTTATAAACACTTTCTATATTTGTAATCATGTATATTAAACTCTCTTTCATGGTACATGGGCATCGTTTAAATTTTTTATCAATTAATTTAGTAAAACTTCATAATACTCCCTAAATTGGTTGACTAACCACTATAAAATCGCTATTATCTAGAAAAACGGAGACAACAAAGGTTCCAAACCTCTTTGACCTTCATCATATGTTCGTGAAGGATGAAACTATGCATTAAAATAGAATTTTCAGTTTTTTTAATTTTTTATCAAAATCTATGGGCTAACCCTTACGAAAAAACTTATTTTTCGGTAAATGCTCTATATACTGAAGCCTATGATTTTTAGTGTTGTTTTAAAATTTCTAAACACATTCTACATTTGTATTAATGTATATTAAACTCTCTTTCATGGTACATGGGAATCGTTTAAATTTTTTGCCAATTAATTTAGTAAAAAACTTCATAATACTCCCTAAATTGGTTGACCAACCACTATAAAATCGCTATTCTCTAGAAAAACGGATACAACAAATGTTTCAAACCTCTTTGACCTTTATCATATATTAGTGAAGGATGCAATTATGCATTAAAATAGAATTATAATTTTTTAAAATAAATTTCAAAATCTATGGGTTAACCCTACAAAATAATTAATTTTTCGGTAAAGGTTCTATATACTGAAGCCTATGATCTTTACTGTTGTTTTAAAATTTCTAAACACTTTCTATATTTGTATTCATTTATATTAAACTCTCTTTCATGGTACTTGAGCATCGTTTAAATTTTTTGTCAATTAATTTAGTAAAACTTCATAATACTCTCTAAATTGGTTGACTAACCACTATAAAATCGCTATTATCTAGAGAAACGGAGACAACAAAGGTTTCAAACCTCTTTGACCTTCATCATATGTTCGTGAAGGATGAAACTATGCATTAAAATAGAATTTTCAGTTTTTTTTAATTTTTATCAAAATCTATGGGCCTTACGAAAAAACTTATTTTTTGGTAAATGCTCTATATACTGAAGCCTATGATTTTTAGTGTTGTTTTAAAATTTCTAAACACATTCTACATTTGTATTAATGTATATTAAACTCTCTTTCATGGTACATGGGCATCGTTTAAATTTTTTGTCAATTAATTTGCTAAAACTTCATAATACTCCCTAAATTAATTGACTTAACCACTATAAAATCGCTATTCTCTAGAAAAACGGAGACAACAAAGGTTCCAAACCTCTTTGACCTTCATCATATGTTAGTGAAAGATACAACTATGCATTAAAATAGAATTTTCATTTTTTGAATTTTTATCAAAATCTATGGGCTAACCCTTACGAAAAAACTTATTTTTCGGTAAATGCTCTATATACTGAAGCCTATAATTTTTAGTGTTGTTTTAAAATTTCTAACACATTCTACATTTGTATTAATGTATATTAAACTCTCTTTCATGGTACATGGGTATCGTTTAAATGTTTTGCCAATTAATTTGGTAAAACTTCATAATACTCCCTAAATTGGTTGACTTAACCATTATAAAATCACTATTCTCTAGAACAACGGAGACAACACAGGTTTCAAACCTCTTTGACCTTCATCATATCTTAGTGAGAGATGCAACTATGCATTAAAATAGAATTTTCATTTTTTTTTTGAATTTTTCTCAAAATCTATGGGTTAACCCCTACGAAATATTTAATTTTTCGGTAAATGCTCTATATACTGAAGCCTATGATCTTTACTGTTGTTTTAAAATTTCTAAACACATTCTACATTTGCAGTAATGTATATTAAACTCTCTTTCATGGTACATGGGTATCGTTTAAATTTTTTGTCAATTAATTTAGTAAAACTTCATAATACTCCCTAAATTGGTTGACCAACCACTATAAAATCGCTATTCTCTAGAAAAACGGAGACAACAAATATTTCAAACCTCTTTGACCTTTATCATATATTAGTGAACGATGCAATTATGCATTAAAATAGAATTTCGATTATTTTAAATTTTTCTCAAAATCTATGGGTTAACCCCCCAAAATATTTAATTTTTCGGTAAATGTTCTCATACGAAGCCTATGATCTTTACTGTTGTTTTAAAATTTCTAAACACATTCTACATTTTTATTCATGTTATTAACTTCTTTCATGGTACATGGGCATCGTTAAATTCTTTATATACTGAAGCAATGATCTTTAGTGTTGTTTTAAATTTCTAAACACATTTTGCATTTGTATTAATGTATATTAAACTCTCTTTCATGGTACATGTGCGTCGTTTAAATTTTTTGTCAATTAATTTAGTAAAACTTCAATACTCCCTAAATTGGTTGACCAACACTATAAAATCGCTATTCTCTAGAAAAACGGACAACAAATGCTTCAAACCTCTTTGACCTTCATCATATATTAGTGAAGGATGCAATTATGCATTAAAAGAATTTTAATTTTTTAAAAATTTCTCAAAATCTATGGGTTAACCCCTACGAAATATTTAATTTTTCGGTAAATGCTCTATATACTGAAGCCTGTATCTTTACTGTTGTTTTAATAATTCTAAACACTTTCTAATTGTATTCATTTATATTAAACTCTTTCATGGTACATGTGCGTCGTTTAAATTTTTTGTCAATTAATTTAGTAAAACTTCATAATACTCCCTAAATTGGTTGACTAACTACTATAAAATCGCTATTATCTAGAAAAACGGAGACACCAAAGGTTCCAAACCTCTTTGACCTTCATCATATGTTCGTGAAGGATGCAACTATGCATTAAAATAGAATTTTCAGTTTTTTTAAATTTTTCTCAAAATCTATGGGTTAACCCTACGAAAATATTGAATTTTCAGGTAAATTCTTTATATATACTGAAGCATATGATCTTTACTGTTGTTTTAAAATATTTCTAAACACTTTCTATATTTGTATTCATTTATATTAAACTCTCTTTCATGGTACATGGGCATCGTTTAAATTTTTTGTCAATTAATTTAGTAAAACTTCATAATACTCCCTAAATTGTTTGACTAACCACTATAAAATCGCTATTTTTCTAGAAAAACGGAGACAAAAAAGGTTCCAAACCTCTTTGACCTTCATCATATTTAGTGAAGGATGCAACTATGCATTAAAATCTAATTTTCATTTTTTTGAATTTTTCTCAAAATCTATGGGTTACTAACCCCTACGAAATATTATTTTTTCGTTAAATGCTCTATATACTGAAGCCTATGATCTTTACTGTTGTTTTAAAATTTCTAAACACATTCTACATTTGCAGTAATGTATATTAAACTCTCTTTCATGGTACATGGGTATCGTTTAAATTTTTTGCCAATTAATTTAGTAAAACTTCATAATACTCCCTAAATTGGTTGACCAACCACTATAAAATCGCTATTCTCTAGAAAAACGGAGACAACACAGGTTTCAAACCTCTTTGACCTTCATCATATGTTAGTGAGGGATGCAACTATGCATTAAAATTGAATTTTCATTTTTTTAAATTTTTCTCAAAATCTATTTTTTAACCCCTACGAAATATTTAATTTTTCGGTAAATGCTCTATTTACTGAAGCCTATGATCTTTACTGTTGTTTTAAAATTTCTAAACACATTCTACATTTGCAGTAATGTATATTAAACTCCCTTTCATGGTACATGGGTATCGTTTAAATTTTTAGTCAATTAATTTAGTAAAACTTCATAATACTCTCTAATCTAGTAAAACGGAGACAACAAAGGTTCCAAACCTCTTTGACCTTCATCATATGTTAGTGAAGGATGCAACTATGCATTAAAATAGAATTTTAATTTTTTTAAAATTTTCTCAAAATCTATGGGTTAACCCCTACGAAATATTTAATTTTTCGGTAAATGCTCTATATACTGAAGCCTATGATCTTTAGTGTTGTTTTTAATATTTCTAAACACATTCTACATTTGTATTAATGTATATTAAACTCTCTTTCATGGTACATGGGCATCGTTTAAATTTTTTGTCAATTAATTTAGTAAAACTTCATAATACTCTCTAAATTGGTTGACTAACCACTATAAATCGCTATTATCTAAAAAAACGGAGACAACAAAGGTTCCAAACCTCTTTGACCTTCATCATATGTTCGTGAAGGATGAAACTATGCATTAAAATAGAATTTTCAGTTTTTTAATTTTTTCAAAATCTATGGGTTAACCCTTACGAAAAAATTATTTTCGGTAAATGCTCTATATACTGAAGCCTATGATTTTTAGTGTTGTTTTAAAATTTCTAAACACATTCTACATTGTATTAGTGTATATTAAACTCTCTTTCATGGTACATGGGTATCGTTTAAATTTTTGTCAATTAATTTTGTAAAACTTCATAATACTCCTAAATTGGTTGACTAACCACTATAAAATCGCTATTCTCTAGAAAAACGGAGACAACAAAGTTTCAAACCTCTTTGACCTTCATCATATGTTAGTGAAGGATGCAACTATGCATTAAAATAGAATTTTAATTTTTAAAATTTTTTCAAAATCTATGGGTTTAACCCTACAAAATATTAATTTTTCGGTAAATGCTCTATATACTGAAGCCTATGATCTTTACTGTTGTTTTAAAATTTCTAAACACTTTCTATATTTGTATTAATTATATTAAACTCTCTTTCATGGTACATGGCATCGTTTAAATTTTTTGTCAATTAATTTAGTAAAACTTCATAATACTCTCTAAATTGGTTGACTAACCACTATAAAATCGCTATTATCTAGAGAAAACGGAGACAACAAAGGTTTCAAACCTCTTGACCTTCATCATATGTTAGTGAAGGATGAAACTATGCATTAAAATAGAATTTTCAGTTTTTTTTAATTTTTCTCAAAATCTATGGTTGCCCTACGAAAATTTATTTTTCGGTAAATGCTCTATATACTGAAGCCTATGATTTTTTAGTGTGTTTTAAAATTTCTAAACACATTCTACATTTGTATTAATGTATATTAAACTCTCTTTCATGGTACATGGGCATCGTTTAAATTTTTTTGTCAATTAATTTGTAAAACTTCATAATACTCCCTAAATTGGTTGACTAACCACTATAAAATCGCTATTCTCTAGAAAAACGGAGACAACAAAGGTTCCAAACCTCTTTGACCTTCATCATATGTTAGTGAAAGATACAACTATGCATTAAAATAGAATTTTCAGTTTTTTTTAATTTTTATCAAAATCTATGGGCTAACCCTTACGAAAAAACTTATTTTTTCGGTAAATGCTCTATATACTGAAGCCTATGATTTTTAGTGTTGTTTTAAAATTTCTAAACACATTCTACATTTGCATTAATTTATATTAAACTCTTTTTCATGGTACATGGGCATCGTTTAAATTTTTTGTCAATTAATTTGGTAAAACTTCATAATACTCCCTAAATTGGTTGACTTAACCACTATAAAATCACTATTCTCTAGAACAACGGAGACAACACAGGTTTCAAACCTCTTTGACCTTCATCATATGTTAGTGAGAGATGCAACAATGCATTAAAATATAATTTTCATTTTTTTTTTAATTTTTCTCAAAATCTATGGGTTAACCCCTATGAAATATTTAATTTTTCGGTAAATGCTCTATATACTGAAGCCTATGATCTTTACTGTTGTTTGAAAATTTCTAAACACATTCTACATTTGCAGTAATGTATATTAAACTCTCTTTCATGGTACATGGGTATCGTTTAAATTTTTTGTCAATTAATTTAGTAAAACTTCATAATACTCCCTAAATTGGTTGACCAACCACTATAAAATCGCTATTCTAGAAAAACGGAGACAACAAAGTTTCAAACCTCTTTGACCTTATCATATATTAGTGAAGGATGCAATTATGCATTAAAATAGAATTTTTTTTTTTTTAATTTTTCTCAAAATCTATGGGTTAACCCCCACAAAATATTTAATTTTCGGTAAATGCTCTACATACTGAAGCCTATGATCTTTACTGTTGTTTTAATATTTCTAAACACATTCTACATTTTTATTCATGTATATTAAACTTTCTTTCATGGTACATGGGCATCGTTTAAATTCTTTATATACTGAAGCATATGATCTTTAGTTGTTTTTAAAAATTTCTAAACACATTTTGCATTTGTATTAATGTATATTAAACTCTCTTTCATGGTACATGTGCGTCGTTTAAATTTTTTGTCAATTAATTTAGTAAAACTTCATATACTCCCTAAATTGGTTGACCACCCACTATAAAATCGCTATTCTCTAGAAAAACGGAAACAAAAATGCTTCAAACCTCTTTGACCTTCTCATATATTAGTGAAGGGTGCAATTATGCATTAAAATAGAATTTTAATTTTTTTAAAATTTTTCTCAAAATCTATGGGAACCCCTACGAATATTTAATTTTTCGGTAAATGCTCTAATACAGAGCCTGTTTATCTTTACTGTTGTTTTAATAATTCTAAACACTTTCTAATTTGTATTCATTTATATTAAACTCTCTTTCATGGTACATGAGCATCGTTTAAATTTTTTGTCAATTAATTTAGTAAAACTTCATAATACTCCCTAAATTGGTTGACTAACCACTATAAAATCGCTATTCTCTAGAAAAACGGAGAGACAACAAAGGTTCCAAATCTTTGACCTTCATCATATGTTAGTGAAGGATACAACTATGCATTAAAATAGAATTTTCAATTTTTTAAATTTTTCTCAAATCTATGGGTAACCCTACGAAAATATTGAATTTTCGGTAAATGCTCTATATACTGAAGCCTATGATCTTTACTGTTGTTTTAATATTTCTAAACACTTTCTATATTTTGTATTAATGTATATTAAACTCTCTTCATGGTACATGGGCATCGTTTAAATTTTTTGTCAATTAATTAGTAAAACTTCATAATACTCCTAAATTGTTTGACTAACCACTATAAAATCGCTATTTTCTAGAAAAACGGAGACAACAAAGGTTCCAAACCTCTTTGACCTTATCATAGTTAGTGAAGGATGCAACTATGCATTAAAATAGAATTTCATTTTTTTGAATTTTTCTCAAAATCTATGGGTTAACTAACCCCTACGAAAATTTATTTTTTCGTAAATGCTCTATATACTGAAGCCTATGATCTTTACTGTTGTTTTAAAATTTCTAAACACATTCTACATTTGTAGTAATGTATATTAAACTCCTTTCATGGTACATGGGTATCGTTTAAATTTTTTGTCAATTAATTTAGTAAAACTTCATAATACTCCTAAATTGGTTGACCAACCACTATAAAATCGCTATTCTCTAGAAAACGGAGACAACAAAGGTTTCAAACCTCTTTGACCTTCATCATATGTTAGTGAAGGATGCAACTATGCATTAAAATAGAATTTTATTTTTTTAAATTTTCTCAAAATCTATGGGTTAACCCCTACGAAATATTTAATTTTTGGTAAATGCTCTATATACTGAAGCCTATGATCTTTACTGTTGTTTTAATTTCTAAACACATTATTACATTTGTATTAATGTATATTAAACTCTCTTTCATGGTACATGGTATCGTTTAATTTTTTTGTCAATTAATTTAGTAAAACTTCATAATACTCCCTAAATTGGTTGACTAACCACTATAAAATCGCTATTCTCTAGAAAAACGGAGATAGCAACATGTTTCAAACCTCTTTGACCTTCATCATATGTTAGTGAAGGATGCAACTATGCATTAAAATAGAATTTTAGTTTTTTAAAATTTTTCTCAAAATCTATGGGTTAACCCCTACGAAAATATTTAATTTTTTCGGTAAATGCTCTATATACTGAAGCCTATGATCTTACTGTTGTTTTAATATTTCTAAACACTTTCTACTATTTGTATTAATGTATATTAAACTCTCTTTCATGGTACATGGGTATCGTTTAAATTTTTTGTCAATTAATTTAGTAAAACTTCATAATACTCCCTAAATTGGTTGACTAACCACTATAAAATCGCTATT